>NC_059339.1:25242500-25535000 GCF_018350155.1 Leopardus geoffroyi | reverse complement strand
ATAGGAACCTGACATGGTCAACCTGACAGTGAAATCTTGGTCCAGACATACGGACTATCACTGCACTTGCTTGTAACTTTAGACAAGTCGTTCTAGCTTTCTGAGCCTCAGCCTCCACTGTCTCTCCCACAGGAACAAAGATACACATCTCACAGGGCTATTGGCAGCATTAGAGGAGACAATGTTTGCAAACTGCTTCCCAGGGCAGATAGCTTATTCATTGAGCAATCTGATGAATGAATGAATGAATGAATGCATGCATGCATATTCTTGGGTGTGCTGGGGAGACTGAGTCCCACACACATAAGCCTTTTGATCACTTCAGAGGCACAATCAGAAAGAAATCACCTTGGGAATCTTGTACCTTCAGGCCCATTTCACAGAGGAGGAAACCGAGGCTCTAAGAGGTTCAGAACGTTGCCCAAGGCCATGCTACTCACAGAGAGACTCCGGCCCCAGCCCCCGACTACCACTCACAGCCCTCCCCTTCCAGTCTCATACCGTGGGTGCAGTGGCCCTTTGCCAGGTTGAGAGCACAGCGCTGTGGTCCTCAACGCAATCGCTGTCCAACGAGGCCCTGGGAGGGGCGACCGTACAGCCTCCGAGGCCCCAGACCCGGCCCCATTATTATTCCTCTTGGTGTAATAAATACATTTTAAGAGAAACAGATGCCAGAACATTTGGACAGGAAGGGCCCAGGCGTGTGAAGAGGAATCTGGTTTGTGAAAATCTGTCTATTTGCCAGACGGTGGGCAATATGGTGCAGCCAGCCAGGTCCGGCCCGGCTGCCAGGCGGCTTCGTCGGGCCTCCCTATGGTGTCCTGCTGGCTCCTTTGGCCCACCGTCCTCCGGCACCCAAAGGGGCATGCGGTTAGTATTCCTGCCCCGAATGGGCCACCATGGTGCCGGTAGGTCCTTAGTAACTTCAGCCGCTCTAACGAGGAGGGGACTCCTCCCGGGAGCCACAGCAGCTTGTATAGAAGCGGTAGGACAGCAAAGTCATCGTGACTCAGACCCAGCCATCTGCACTGTGTGGCAGTGACGAGACTACAATCGTCTCTGATGGCGCTGGTTATCTGGGAGAAGCCACCTTGATGCTTGACCCTGGGAAACTATGAGAGAGAGCGTCCTCGCTGTCTTTTCCTGCCTGGTGAGAATCTCTGTCACATTCCCTGCACCATCCCCGATGCAAGAAATGAATGGTTTATTTGCAAAAGCTGTCCTTTTTGCTGCAGGTGCAGGGGGCCGGCTTCGGGGAGCCAGAGGTGCCCAGAGCAGACTTAAGGCCACCAGGATCCACAGCCCCTGCACCCTTTTCTTGGCCCGAGCTCACAGATCCCGCCACAGCCCACAGGCAGAGGCCAGCGCTCAGAAAGCTCAATGTATGGCCTGGCTTTTTGTCTTCATAGCCAACCAGCCTGGGAGAAGTGATCGCCCCCATTTTGCAGCCGGGGAAGTGGAGGCCTCCAAAAGGGACAGCGACTTCCCCGAGGTCATGCTGCCCAGAGAAATGAGCGCTGGGTGGGGTGCACAGCGTTGCCCGACTTTGATCCCTGTCCTCTTTCTACCCACCCCAGGAATAGACTCGCCTCCATTCTCCCGGGAACACTGGCTGGAGATAAGGATATTTCACAGTCTCCCTCGCCTTCTCTGTGGCCATGAGCAGAGTGGGGCCCTCAGGTGCTGTGGGGAGAACCATTACCAAAAACCTTTCCATCTTCCCCCCGCATGTCATCCACCTCCCTCCCGGAGCTGACCTGCTGGGGGTGATAAATGATAAAACAGACTTTCCCCCAGTAGTGCTGACTGCAGGTAGCCTTTGCCATTGTCCCCCCAAGGGGAAAAAATAAGTCCCGGAAATTCAAGAATCGTGCATCCAAATTGTGTTTCTCTAGGAATTCCTTGTTCCCAGAAGTAGTATGAAAATATTTTTGTTCGGTTGTGTAAAATGATTTTGACGGGGGGAGGGGGGTCGGGGGGACTATTCTAAAATAGTCACGTTGAAAGTCTCACTGCCTATGCTGTATTGACAATTATTTAAAATGCTTATTGATTTATTTTGAGAGAGAGAGGATTGAAGCAGGTTTCTCACTGCCAGCACAGAGCCCCACGCGGGGTTCGAACCCACGGACCTCGAGATCATGACCTGAGCCGACACTGAGTCGGACGCTTAACCGACTGAGCCACCCAGGCGCCCCTCCTCTATTGAGGGTTTAAGAGATTCCGGGCTCTGCCCTAAGCACTGTGCACAATCCCCTTATTTAACTGTCCGAGCACCGCTATGAGGTGGCTGCCCACATGACCTTGTCACGGTCACGATAAGGGACATCCAATTAGAAAGCAGCACAGCTGGGATTCTGTTCCAGGTTTCTTGTCTATGTGCCAGGTCCTCTAGGCGGCTTCACTGAACTCTCAGGGCACCTCCTACAGCTTGGAGAGGCAGGAAAGCCAGGAAGGTCTTTCTGGACATCCTATCCTCACAGCTGGAGTTTGGGATGCGGCTCTGTCCCTGTCCGTGGGAGGCACTGATGTGGGTTTTGGGAAGGTGGGGTGAAGCCGCACTTGGGGCTCGCTGCTGCTGTTGGCAAGCATCATCATGCAAACGCAAGACTTTCCTGCAGCAGAGACCCCAGTTCGTGCTCCCGCATCCTGGGTCCCCGGAGGCCACGTACATGCAGCAACTTCTTGATTCCAGCCTAATTCCAGCAGTAGCTGGACAGATGCCTCTGTTCTGTATTTTCTTTTCTTTTTTTTTTTTTTTTTTTTGAACGTTTTATTTATTTTTGAGACAGGGAGAGACAGAGCATGAACGGGGGAGGGTCAGAGAGAGGGAGACACAGAATCTGAAACAGGCTCCAGGCTCCGAGCTGTCAGTACAGAGCCCGATGCGGGGCTCAAACCCACGAACCGCGAGATCATGACCCGAGCCAAAGTCGGCAAACTGACTGAGCCACCCAGGCGCCCCTGTTCTGTATTTTCTAGGAGTTATTCCAAGAGGTTCAACTCAGAACCTGGTCCTTCTGTCCGTCTCGTGGTTCTCTACGCACCTAGCTCTTGCATTAAATCACAACCTGCTCAACATACCTAGACTCGATTTGGGACTTTTTTGGTACACTGTGTGACATCTGAAATTCTGGCTCAACGGAAATGCACTCTCTCTAAAAGGAAACAGGGGGTGTGGTCTCTCCTGTAACTGACCCCACTCGCCCTTCATTCTCAAACCCAGTACAGAACCAAGGATGTGGTCACCTTGCTGAAGACTCGGAAGGCAGCTGGGGGAGGGAGCAAGGGACGGCCCGGCTTGCAGCTCACGTCTGCTCATGAGCCCCTCATCCGGAACCCTTGATATGGGCAGTGCAGTGGAACCCTGGTCTTTCTGTCTCTGGGGCGTCCCGGCAGGAGGCTCCAGGGACACAGTTGGTCCACCCGCCCTTTTACTTGAGATGTTGCAACCTCCAGAAGTTCATCAAAGCCCTCTGGGGGGGGGGGCGGGTCTTACCTGCGCCACCGAGAAACAGGTCTGAGGGAGTCCGTTTCGAGAAGGGAGCCAGTTGTCTGCCGACCTGCATCAGCCACTGTCACGTCGCACTTTTGTGCGCAGAGAAGCTAGTTAAGGCTGGGCAGCACTGAGAGGGTGTAGAAGTCAGCGGGTTCCATTCGTCATTCGCGCAGCATTTTTTGACCACCTACTATGTGCCAGGCCTTGTGCTTGCGCTGAGTTCTATGGCGTAAACAGCAGGGACAGTCCTTGCCCTCCTCGGGCTGACAGACGTTCAGAGGAGAGGGAAGGGAACGGGCCCTTATGCATGAGAGTGATTAGGGCCCAACTGGGGGGAAGCAGAGGGAGCAATGGGAGCCCAGGAAAGCCTCCTGAACCAGCTAGGGGCAATCAAGGAAGGCTGCCTGGAGGAGGAGACATCTAAGCTGAGACTTGAAGAACATCTAGGAATTCTTCAGGCAAAAGGGGATGCTTAGGGCCATGTTCTTAGCAGAGGTAAAGCTCTGGGAAAGACTCTGGGCTGAGAATGAGTGTATTTTAGTACTCAGCATTGTTCAGTGGGGTTCAGTAAGGCGTGGGGGTGGGGGAGAGAGCAGGGCCAGACCACGTAGGACTCCAGAGACTGGGGTAACTAATACAGCTTTGTTATGAGGACCCTGGGAAACCACAGGAGGGTTTCCAGCAAAGGAAGTTTCTTTAGTTATCTATGGTTGCAGAATGAACGGCCCCAGAATCTACCGGCTTAGAACAACACTCATTTTTTAGGGGCGCCTGGCTGAATCAGGCAGTTAAGGGTCTGACTTCGGCTCAGGTCATGATCTTATAGTCTGTGAGTTTGAGCTCCACGTCGGGTTCTGTGCTGACAGCCCGGAGCCTGGAGCCTGCTTCGGATTCTGTGTCTCCCTCTCTCTCTGCCCCTTCCCCACTCATGCTCAGTCTCTCTCTCAAAAATAAACATTAAAAAAATTTTTTTAATGTTAAATGCATCTGCCATAAAAGGCATAATCAGACTTTTAGGCAAATTTCTTTGTTGGGAGTGGAGAGGGTAGAGAGGCAGAGTGGAGGCAGGGAGGCCAGTTTGGAGGCTACTGCTGAGTGTAGGTGAGAGAGAATGCCATCCAGACCAGCCGATGGGTCAGATGGATGGAAAAAAAAGGTTACAAGATGCTGTATCCAAAACCCAGCAGTTATCTTTAAGATCATAAAAATACCTCCCAACTTCCATTTCTATGAAGGCTTAGCTTCTGGGGCAAAACGAATATGTGAATTCTTATCTCTCTCTTCAGGGACTTCTGGGTGGCTCAGTCGGTGGAGAGTCTGCCTTTGGCTCAGGTCATGATCTCACGGTTTATGAGTTCACGCCCCATGTTGGGCTCACTGCTGTCAGTGAAGAGCCTGCTTTGGATCCTCTGTCCCCCTCTCTCTACCCCTCCCCTGCTCATTCTCTCTCTCTCTCTCTCTCTATCTCGCTCTCAAAAGTGAATAAACATTAAAAGTAAAATAAAATGAAATGAAATAAAATGCCTCTCTTCATATCAAATCAATCTTAGATTCCAGAGCTTGAGGGAGCCTTGGAGAAATGTTCGGTGTGTTTTCTCCCTTGGAAAGATGGGGGAGCTGAGGTCCAAGGAGGGTTGGGAGCTTAACCCGGGTCAGACAGGGAGGGAGCACAAAGCAAGAGCGCCCAGTCCTGCCCGGCTCTTTCGGTAGCCCGTGTTTCAACTTGAAAGTCCAACCATGAGTTTGTCCCACCACGACGGATCTATCGGGGAATAATTTGAGCGTGACACCGATTCTGTATTTGCCATGGTGTGATTTCCTCCACAGGAAATAGGGGTGAATGAATGAGGAAACCGCACGCAGTCCAACCTCGCCGCTTGGGAATACGCAAGACCCCCCGCATACATGCACGCGCCTACCTCAGTTTACCGCGTGTGTGCGGAGCCACATGCCCCCTTGTGCTTCAGACGGCCTTCCTTCCATCTGCCACGATAATTCAAGCCCCCCTCCGTCCTGTCCGTCCGCAACACACTTGAGGTCTTTGGGAGGGCCCCGTGCCATGTTGACGAGTTATCTTGCATGTCTAACCCACCTAGGAGGCATAAAACCGTGTTACCGATTTCACTGGTTTCTTAACTTCTTTCTTTTCTACTGTGTCCCTGACCAGTGTTTTGAGTTCCATTTCCCCATAAGCCCTGTGGGTTTTCACTGTGTGATTTTGACAGCACACCGTGATGTCTCGCAAAGCCTACGTCACGTTATAGCAGACCAGCTTGGCACAGTGGTGACCATCAACGCACAAGAGACTTCATCAGGGTTTACTCACAGAGCCCTGTGTGGCTGCTGGATTATCCCAATGCCAATGAATCTGCCCGTTTTATCACATCAGTAAGCCAACCGCACACAGTGCTTCCCAGGGAGGCCTCGGAGTGCGTATCAGGGAATTACTCTCTCTAGCTCTGTAGGGCTGACCTAGATCCAAAGGGTCAAGGCTGCAAGGAGGCCAACTTCAGCTCTAACCAATCACAGCCTTCTGAAAATAAAAAGGGCAAGTATGCAAGGTAGGAAGCCCCCTGTCATGAGAGGCATACAAGCAGACTGGCCATATGCCCAGTTGGTGGAGACGCAGTTTAAGAGGATTTGTGCTTCGGGGAGCCTCATACCAAATTAAGATTTCCAAGCCCACAGGCGCGTGTGTGTGTGTTTAAGCAGACTATTGTTCAGATCACTTTTAAGTTCACGGCAACCTTGAAATCAAGGTGCAGAGAGTTCCCACATACCCGCAGCCTTCACCACCATCAGCATCCCACACCAGCGTGGGGCATCGTCATAATTCAAGAGCCTACGCTGACATGTCATTGTCTCCCAAAGCCCCTGGTTTACATTAGGGTTCACTCTTGGCATTATACATCCCATGAGTTGTGTCAGTTGCATAATGACATGCGTCTACCATCATACCTACCTCCATACACAGGGTAAACCCTCCCTGGTCTGTGTACAGAAACTTCTGGATGATAAAATCACTGAGACCTCTTGTCCTTTTATTTTTTTAATTTTACTAACTGTTTATTTATTTTTGAGAGCGCGCGCGAGAGAGAGAGCAAGCAGGGGAGGGGCAGAGAGAGATGGGGACACAGAACCGGAAGCAGGCTCCAGGCTCCGAGCTGCCAGCACAGAGTCCGACGCGGGGCTCGAACTCACGGACCGTGAGATCATGACCTGAGCCCAAGTCGGACGCCTAACCACCTGAGCCATCCAGGCTCCCCAGGCCTCTTCTCCTTTAAAAACTGTGTGGTGCCCTGCCTTAGATGGGAAACCCACTCCCAGGCAACTGTAGGGAAAGCCAATCAGATTTTTCTGGACTCCAGAGGCCTCCCGTGAGTGACCAGGGTTGAGAAGAGACCCCCCTCCCTCTATGTGGCTTTTCTTCCTACCAGGTGGGGAACTGGGCTCTCGGACCGCTTACTTTCCTCAAGAGACACTCAGCAGAATCCCTCCAGGAGGAAATGAGGCGTGTGATGGCCCAAGTTTGGAAACATACAAACAAAGGAAGTAAAGGGAAAGAGTTAAAAAAAAATTACATATATTCTCTGGAGTTAGGACCTTCCATCTTTGCTGTAGTGATTGAGATTCCTAAAGAACTTGTAGCAACTTCCTTTACACTGAAGCAAGCACGTGTTATGCTCTAATGCGTGTGGTCCTTACCCCGTCTAAGTGGGGAAAAACGTACCGGTTGGATTAAGGATTGAAGATTCTCACGCATTTAGGTGCAAGCTCCTTGCAGTCCAGGTGCTTTTATTACTTGTTTCTGTAACAAGTAGAGGTTAAAAGGGTGCAGGGCTCAGGAACTGGCTTAGTGAGTGTCTGCTGAACGAGTGAAGGAATGAATGAATGAAATAATTTAAACGGTAAATAAGAGAGAGTCCGCCGTGGTGTCTGACACACAGTAGGCCCTCAACTTAGTGACACATTCTTATGTGAGCCTTGGATCAGTGCTCATGAGTCTGGATTCTTAATCTAGCTTGACTTTCACCGTTCTGCCAAACAGTGGGACAATCTCGCTCCCTCCGTTTCCCCCCCTGTAAAAAAAAGAATCTTCCTAATGCAGGCTTTTTATGAAATGTATGGGAATTTGGCTCTGCTTAGAAAAAAAAAAAAAATGGTTTGTCCACACAGTGAGAAAGGATTACACACTTGCAAGAATGGCTAAGATGAAAATACTGATGACACCAAATACTGATAAGGAGCAGTCGGAACTCTCATGCATTGCTGGTGGGAATGTCAAATGGTACAATTACTTTGGGGGAAAAATCTTACCAAGTTTCTTATAAAACTCAACATTCTTATAAAACTCAAAATAAATAAGTAAACATAAAAAAAAAAAAAAAAAGGAAGAAACTCCTGGGGGCTCAGTCAGTTAAATGCCACTTTGGCTCAGGTCATGATCTTGCAGTTTGTGGGTTCGAGCCCCACATCCAGCTCTGTGCTGACAGCTCAGAGCCTGGAGCCTGCTTTAGATTCTGTGTCTCCCTCTCTCTGCCCCTCCTCTGCTCCCGCTCTCTCTTGCCTTCAAAATAAATAAACATTAAAAAAATTTTTTTAAATAAGAGAAAAGATTAAAAGGCTGAGAAATTCTGTGCTGCCTGTTGGAAAAGAAAAAGAAAGAGAAAGAGAAAGAGAAAGAGAAAGAAAAAGAGAAAGAAAAAAAAGAAAGAAAAAGAAAAAGAAAAAGAAGAAAAAGAAAAAGAAAAAGAAAAAAAAAGAAAAAGAAAAAAAAAAAAAAAGAAAAAGAAAAAGAAAGAAAAAAAGAAAAAGAAAAAGAAGAAAAAGAAAAAAGAAAAAGAAAAAAAAAGAAAAAGAAAAAGAAGAAAAAGAAAAAGAAGAAAAAGAAAAAGAAAAAGAAAAAAAAAGAAAAAGGAAAGGTGAGTAGGTCTGTTTCTCCCACTGCCCACTCGGCTGCTAAAAAGCCCATCCAAGCACCCACAGGCCTGAGTGTGGGGTCTATGGGCACCTCCATCAGCGGCGATGCGGCCGTTGCGGGCCACGGGCTGCTAACAATAGCACAGAGTTGGGGCTGCAGGGGTGGGGGTGGGGAGGGGGCAGAAAGAGCCAGAAAGCTACTTTTGCCAGCCCTCTGCAGGTTCTGCCCCACTAAGTGCTACTGGGTGGAAAGTGCCAGATCAGACGGGAGCCACCAGTTGCCACATTATCCTGTCTTGACTTCGCTAACGCTCATTAAGCCCCGAAAATCCCTTTTATGGTGTTTAGGACACCTCCAGAGGAGTTTGCAGGGTAAATATTATTCCACCGTTAAAGGCCGCCGCCAACAGGTGGGATCCGCAAAGGTTCTGGCGAGGGGGGTGCTGTGCAGAAGCCAGCGCCTGTGATAAAGCCTCCCCCCCCCCCCCCCCCCCCCCCCCCGCTCCGCCCTCCCTTGGAGGCCTCCTGCCACTTGGGTCCGCTCCACAGGCCGGCTCTGGGGCGCGACCTGGGCCGGGGCTCAAACACGCCATCGGGGGCCACTTGGACTGGGGGACCCGCTGTGGACGGCCGGCACTCACGCCCAACCCACTTAACCTGGGCGGCGGGGGCGCGGCGCTTTCAGACCGCTGTCCTCTTGGCCCAGGCTGGGGGCCCGCACCCGGCCTCTCCCACCTCGGCAGCAGACCTGGGCCTCGCTCTGGGGAGGTGACTTCCCCCAGCTGGCTTGACTGTCCCTTTGTCTGCATGCAGGCCCCTTTCTTTATGAATCTGTGTATTTGGAGGAGGGAAACAGCTCGATGACGAGCCATCGATTATTGTGGATGGATCACCCATCTGACTCAGCAGACGCTGCTGCGGCTGGCGTGGGCGTCACTGCTTTTTCGCCCTTCTTGTCCTCTCTGTTTTAAAAACGCGTAATTAATCTATTTTCTTAAATCTGATTTGCAGGTTGCACTGCGCCTGGTTTGTGGTGACGGCCGATGGGAGACCGTATACGGAAAATGCAAGATGTAACTCCCGGCAGGCACAGGGTGGGCGCTCGACGTGCCGCACATGACCTTGGAACACGCTACTCTGTGCCCAGTGCGGGTCTAGGTGCTGGGGACTCAGCAGTGAGCGAGGGGGTGGGGTGCCTGCCTCGTGGAGCTCACAGCCTGGCGATGTGGGGGCGCAGAATCCAGCACTCTGGGTCTCAAGGGATGTGACTCTAGATAGTGTCATGTCAGTCCCTGGTCAGCCATTTTTGCAGCTGTGTGACATTGAGATACTCCCTTTCCCTTGCTGGACCTCAGTTTCCACATCTGTGAAATGGGCTTCTCGTAATATCTGCTACATGGAGCTGTTGAAAGGGTTTGTTCATCCACACGTGGGTTTGTCTGACACATGGTTATGGAACACCTACTGTTGGTGCTGGGAGTTGAGGGTGTTTAGGGGTCGCGGTCCACTAATAGGTGCATCCGATGACCCGTGGTCAGTGATGGGCAGGGTAGGGTAACTCAGGGAACCCACAGAAGCCTCAGTGAAGGGCCCTTAAGGTAGCTTGACTAGGAGACAGGTGACAAAAATATCCCAGAACAGGGGTCACCGAACGATGGCTCCCCACTCCCCGTCCTTCCACCCCCACCCAGGCCAAATCTGGTTCATGCTTGGGACCTAAGAATGGCTTTTACATTTTAAAGGTGATTTATTAAACAGTCAAAATGATATTTCATACCACATGAAAATGATCTGAAATTGAAATGTCACTGTCCATCGATAACGCCATATTGAAATACAGCCATACCCTTGGTGCTCAGATCACCTATGGTCATTTTCTCAGTATGATGGCAGACCTGAGTCAAGTTGTGGCAACAGAGAACCGTGTGTCAAACAAAAGCCCAAGATACTTACTGTTTGGCTCTTTAGGGTATAACTTCACCAACCACTGTCTAGAGGAAGTGATGTCTGAGCCGCGAATTGAAGGGTGGGCAGGATTGGTCAGCTGGGGTTGGTTGGGAGGGGCAAGGAGAGCTTTGTGGGTTGGAGAAAACTCCCGACATCTCTAAGGGTGATGCAGATGTCACACACTGAGCTGCAGGAAGCCATACCGGCTTGAGTATTTGGAAGAATGGAGGACAGGTCCATCGACAATCTGGTTAGACGAAGCGCAACGGAAGTACTAATACTCATCGATCTCATTGATTAAGTGCCGATTGGGTCCACCGCAGTGCCCTCACCAGTGTTGCGTTCAGTCCTCCAAATGGACAGGAGCGTTGAGATCGTTAACCCACTTCGCCGGGGAGGAGTCAGGAGCCCAGAGAGTTGGAGACACCTAGTCATGGTCACACAGCAAAATACAGACCAGCTAGCCAGGCTGCCTTACTTGCAAACTTCTGCTCCAAACCCACACTAAGGAACCTCGGCATTTGACTGCAATGTTGCAAAATTATGCATTGGTCAAAAAGAAAGAAAAACGTTCAAAATGAAACTGGGCTAGAATCCAAAGCAAGATTTTTGTAGCCATTGCCCGCCGCCCCCCCCCCCACCCCCAGCACACACCCTGGATATTGTCTTGTCCAGTCCCCCCTCCCCCATTCCAGGCTCCTCTGAAATCCAGCTACATCGCTGGAAGGACAAAGCTGGGGGCGGGGGGGAGGGGGGAAGCTCGGTTTCTCAGAAACAGCTAGCGAGGAGAACTCTCTGAAATGGGTGGGGAGACGTGTCCCCAGGACGAGGCAAACTTGGCGGCCTCGGCTCCCGGCAGCTGTTGGCTGCACACAGAATAAACACGAGAGGATGGGTAAGTTGGGGCTGGGAAGTCACCTCGCCTGGCGGGCTTCAGGCAAAACCGAGAGTCGCTGAATGACAGCTCTGTCAGCTGACGGGAAGGGACTCAAGCTCAGGGTGTGTGCTTTTGGCTGCCTGGCATGGGTCTGCCCAACCCCAGGCGGCCCTGGAGGTGGAAAGCCCTGGCACTCGCTGTCTGTGCGTCCTTGGACAAGACCGGCCACCCGCGTGAGCCTCTGTGTCTGCACGGTGCCTACCTTCGGGGACGCTGACTGTACAGGGACGCTGTGTGGCAGCACCCACAGCGCCCTCCTTGCCCCACGGGCTGGGAGGGCTGTCATCGACCCACAGCCACAGCCCTGCTCGGGGACAACCCTGCTCCAGAGACTCCCCGCCCCAAGGTCACATCCAGTGACTAATGGCCGCAGGGTGTCCAGGCTGCACGACTCTGAAGGGTCAGTCTAGCTCTGGGGCTGCCCTTGAAGCTGGCCGAGGCTACTGTCTGTCTGCGTCCCGTTTCAGCATCTCCCTCCACCCACCTTCCCTCTTCCCTCCCCGACACAGGGGCCACTGCAAGGACACTTGCTAATAAACAGCGTGCATGTGCTAAATGCCATCCCACTCTGCAGCCTGGGCACCTGGCTTGGGACTACTTGCTTGAGAAATTATTTTCCACAGCCCAGTAGGAGTTTGGCACATGGAAACCAGCAAAGGGAAGATACACCTCACAGAAAGAACCTATATCGAGGCGTCCATATTCCTTTTGATTTCAAAGACAAAGAACAAAGGAAATCAACAGAACCTGTCACCTCTACAGCACCGTCAATGTCGACAGGACGTTTGCTCTGCCCGAATGTCGTCACATACCAAAGCCCAGCCTCACGCACGGGGCACGCACAAACAACCAAAGAGAGTATCGTCCCCACTCGACAGATGTGAAGGCTGAGGCCGAGAGAAATAAAGCGTCGTCTTGACAACTGGACGGGGTGTCCCATGTGATCATTTATTTACTCGCCCACTCAGGAAATATTGAGTGCTGGGTGCTGGGGTCCCTCACAAAGCTCAGGGCAAAGGAGGGAGTCACAGGGTGAGCCAAGCAATGATCATGACACAAGCCGGAGATGTTTGTTTGATAAGCGCAGGATGTGGTTGGGGGAGGACCTGAGCGGCCCAGAGAGTCACAGGGCAGGATTGGAATCCAAATCTCCAACTCTGTACCTGCGGCTGCCCATTTCGAGCAAAGTAAAGAGGAGAGAGGCTGAGTTCCCAGCGGCTCCCTGGTCTCCCCCCAGATTGTGTGCTGAGGATCGAGTCTAGAGTCTCCCAAGAGCCCCCACTCTCTCTGCAACGAGGATCTCAGATCCCTCCCCCCCGTGCTCCCTCCTGCAATCCAAGGCTGAGCAAACCCTCTCTTCTTCCCTCTGCCTGTCTCCTGGTGCGTGGTCAGCCTCTCCTTCTGGGAGTCAGAACCAAGGTCATCTCTCTGAATTGTTCCCCTCGCCCTCTCGTGGGCTGAAGCATCTGTCCCTTGCAGGAGCTCTGTCCTGGGCTCAGGCGCCCCACCTGCGTCTTTCTCCTATGGCAGCACCAAGGAACTTTCCCAGCCCCACCAAGGAGAAGGAGTCCAGGAGGGTCACGGCTCAGTGGCGGATGATGGTTTTCTGAAGAAGGCCAGCTCGGAGGGAGCAGGAGCCGGAGAGAGGACCCTCAGAGCCGCGTGTGTGAGCAGCAGCCGGACCCCAGCTTCAAAGCTGCAGCCTGCGAGAGCTCTCCCGAAGGACCCACAGCATGTTGGGCTCGCGGGCCCACCTCCCAGAGAGCCTGGCCCCTGCCTCGCCCTGCAGCCTCCAAGCCCACCACGTGAGCATCCCAGGCCACTCTGCTCCCCAGTTCCTCCCCACTGGTCTTTCTAGAATGCCACCCTTCCCGTGTACCAACACATTCTTCCAGTCTCGGCCCAGATGACGCCTCCTCCAAGAAGCATTCCCGGCCAATCCTGGATTTTGGTGCCCCCGACCCCGTAGACCTTTCTCCACGTCGGAGAGCTTGTCACGATGAATTATAATTGTGAGTTCACCTGTCTCCTTCCCTTACCGGTCTTTGAGCCACATGAAGGCAGGGACCACCAGGTTTTAGTTATCCCGGGACCACCAGAAGTTAGCTCAGAGCCCGGCATGTAGTAGGTGCTTTGGCATTGCCAGACTCCGTGGGGCCTTCCGCCGTCTCTCCAGCTCTTGGTTCCATTCTTAGGTCCTCTGTAGATGTTTGTTGAATAAACGATGATGCCTGGTGGGGAGGGGGCTTTAATGCATGCTCACTGAATGAACGAGTGAATGAGTGAGGAAATGAAATGCATCAGTGAATCAGTGAGTGAGCATGAGACCAAATGATTGTTGAGAAAATAGACTAAGATCTGCTGAGTATGAAGATTCCCAAGAGCTAAGGCTGAGGTTCACGGAGTACTAAGATCCCAAAGTACTCACGTTGAGGTCGTCTCAGTACTGAGATCCCTGGGGGCTAAGGCTGAGGTCCGCTGACTACTGAGACCCCCAACTGCTAAGTGTTTGCTCTGCCTGTTTCCAGCGGTGGGGCCTTCAGTAAGCCCTTTTTCCTCTCTGGGCCTCAGTTTCCCTATCTGTAGAATAGAAGGGCAGGAGGTGTCCTTCCAGCTCTGAGAATGGAGGGCTTGCTTGCCTCATCCCGGACTGCCCCAGGTCTGACTACTAGGTGATTCTGATGACACTGGCTTGTCCCCTGGACCTTCCAGGAGCCAGCTCCACGATTCTTTTCCCTCCCACTGTACACAAGATGTTCTCCACCACACCTTCTCATCTGGCATTTGCATTCTAGAATTCATTCATGCTCCACAGTTGACCCCGGGGACCGCCTTTTCTCCGGGTCTGCCTATGCATCAGCGTCACCTGGTTAAATGCAGAGTCCGCCCACTTCCCAAGACCTACAGAGTGAGAATCTCAGGGCTGGAGGGACCTGGCACCTGTGTTTCAGCAAGTTCCCAGGGCATGCCAAGCCTTCCCTCGGGGAACCCTGGTGGCTTTGATTTAGGGCACAGTCTCTGGGCTCAGGCTGGCATCTCGAACTTGCTGTGTGGCTTTGGAGCACCGGCTACTCTCTCTGATCCCTGCTTCTCTCTATCGTAAGAGCAGAGCCAGGCACAGGCCCCAACTTATAGAGGGGTGAGGCTTAACATGAGCCCCTGTATATGAAGCCGGCAGCAACCTCAGGCTACCCTTGCCATCCTCCCGGCACGCCTGAGTCGTGCCCACCACTCAGGGGTGTACGAGACATCATGGTTTTTTATTTTCTATAAATTAATTCATTTCTTTTTTTTAAGTTTATTTTTTTTTGAGAAAGAGAGAGAGACAGCGGGAGTGGGGGAGGGGCAGAGAGAGAGAGAGAGAGAATCCCAAGCAGGCTCTGCACTGTCAGCACAGAGCTCGATGGGGGGCTTGAACCCACGAACTGTGAGATTATGACCTGAGCAGAAATCGAGAGTCAGATACTTAACCAACCGAACCACCCGGGGACCCCTCAATTTCATTTTTATTTCCAGCCTCCTCCCCTGCCCAATCGGGCCGGAGGAAAACATGACTTTGGACAGACATCCTGAAAGCTCGGCGTCCCCGTGTTACCCCAGGGTGGTGTCATAGCCAGGGTCTTGGCTTTGAAACACTACCAGGAAGCCATGGGCCCTGTCGAGCCTTCTGTCCAGCCTCTACTCACCCCCAAATGATGCCATGGAGCTGGTGGCTCACTTGAATGAAACGGGGTAGACAGCAAAGTTGGGATGCTGCCTGAGAAAAGAAACACAGGCTGGCCTGACAATTTAGATTCGAAATATCCACACGCATTCCCTCTGCTCCCCCCTCTCACCTTGCCCGTTGGAGCTGGCCTTTCCCCCAGCCACCGAATAGGGGTGTTTTATGGGGTGAACGTCGTGCAAGGGGAGTTTTTAAATAAAGGTGACACCGCAGTTCCAGTGTAATTGCCAAATAAACGCACGGGGAAGGCTGTATTGAACTCACTCATTAAGGAGGGAGCCAAAATGAAGGCACAGCCCGTTCAAAGGAGATTTCCGACAACCCACGTTCACACACATACAGGCGACCGGAGATGCTGGCGTTCATTTACAAGCAGGTGCAAAATTAGTCGATAACTTTAGGGCAATAATCAATTGCATTCCACTGGACAAAATTCATTTGCGGTTGTACGGCATGAATCGTTTGTGTTCCTATCAGTTGTTTTTTGGTTTTTGTTTTTTTTTAACTTAGAGGTACAGCATCCCGCAAGGACAGTGAAAGCCCAAAAGCCTGGAGGGTCGTGCCAAGACACAAACATGCAACGATCTTTCATTGACTCGTTATTCTTATTTTTTGCTGGTATCAACATTGTTTGCAATTTTGCCTGACAGTACGATACACCCACCACACCGCCATCCCCGAAAAGAGGAGAGAAGCCATTTTGTGTCTCCTGAGCCTTGGTTTCTTAATCTGCAAAATGGGTAGGATAAGAACCCTCGGCCGACCCCGCCGGACATGTGCCACGGAGGAAGTACACTCATGACAGGAAAAGGTTTCCCAAACCCCAGTCACCTGATTTTGGTCCCGTCTACATTCTGCCTGAAGGGACTTACCATTTATTTCCTTGACAACGAGTTTGATTTGATAAGAACCAGGAAACCAGAGGATGAGGGGCTGGGTCTGTGTATGTTGTTTCGAATACATATGAAAATAGACCTATTTGCCATTGAGGTAAGAAAAGTACATTCATCCAGGGCTCTGTGGAACATGCTGGAATAGGAAAGCAGGGAGGGAGATGTTAAATGGCGGCCATGTACAATTTTAGACACACACACATCAGCGACAGCCGCAACTTAGCTCTGCGAACCTCCCCCTGAAATACGGGAGGGCGGGGGCGGGGGCGGGGGAGGTAGGTGTCATCCTGTGGACGATGAGAGACAGATCCCTGAGCCTCCATGTGGCTCTCCCCCTGACCCCACACACCCCGAGCCTGCCCTCAAATCCCCCCCTCCTCTAGCAGGCCTGTCCTGTGATTCATCCGGCTGGAATGTGGGAGTTCTCAGTTTCTCCAACTAAAGCCCCTTAATTCCCCTTCGGTGATGAATGCGTGAGGCTCTCGAATGAACCGTCCAGGCTCTGCATCCCAGCCCGCCCGTCCTCCCCCCTCCGCTCAGCGTAATTATTTCTGTACAGAACATGTCAAGTGCCCCGCTTCCCAGGAACTCGTTTCGCATGCAAACATTTGGTGATTAAGCGAGGCTTAATTAATTAAGCACTTTGTAATGACTCTTAAACCAAAGAAGGGTGGATTAGGAGTCCGATTCGTGCTGGCGGTGTGAAAGGCGCCTTCATATCAGGGGTGGCAGACAATGATCCGGAGGGGGGAGCAGGGCAGGGACGCCCGCCACGGTGATAGAATCGTTTATTCATTCCCTCCCTCGGCTTATTCATGGAGCACGTCTAGGAGCCGGGGTGCATGCGGCATAATATCAATAAGAATAGTGCCAGGCACCGTGCTTGTAAGTCTGAATAGCATGCCAGCGAGTGGGGACAAGTGATGGTTATTGAGAGCTGGCTCTGGTAGGTCGTGCTTCTACAGAGAGGAATACGAACAACAGTAGGAGAACGGTCACAGCAGCAAACCCTTGCACCTGCTGTGCGCCCGCCGTGACTGCGGTGGCTTCCCTCCGTGACCCTCCGACAGACCTGCCACGGGGCATCGTTCCCATTTTACAGATGGGAACACTGAGGCACGCGCACGCAGGCCAAGCAGCCTGGCTAGCCAGTTGTTGAGTTGGGTTGGGGCTTCCCAGGAGGAGCTCTCACCCTTCTCTTGCACCAACCGAGGGCTTGGCCGTTCCATCTCGTTGCATCTCCGCGGTGGCCTGAGGAGGAGACAGCGTGGTTAGTGCCAGGTTCATGACACACAAAGGAAAAGGGACTCGGAGGGTCATGAGCTTGCCCAAGGTCGCCCAGCATAAAGCACACAGGAATGGACCTCCCTGACCCTGCTTTATCTGTTCTTAGCGCCTTATCACGGTCTCCCTCCCGAAGGTCTTGTTTGTTTATCTAGTTGGTGACCAGTCCCTCCCATCAAGACATGCAGTGAGTTCCAGGGTGACTCCTGGTCGCCCCCTGGCTGATTTTCTTCTGGCCTTCACACCCTGGAATTCTGTTGGGTTTTTGACCATCATCCTGGCCTTCAGAAACGGCCCCCTCTTTGTCACTGTCTTCCCCACTCAACACTTCTCACCCATCAGTGATTCAGTTTCCCCATCTATATAATGGGCATTTTTCTCTGGATCATCTCTGAGTCCCTATCTGATGCTGGAGGGTCTTTGGAGCCTAGAGGGCCTCTTCTGTTGCGGGGGGTCGTGGGAATGACATTGGCAATTTGGAGGCCTTGGCTCAGGTGTAGTATTCCAGGAAGCTTCAGAGCCCAGGGTTGCAGAGCTCTAAAGCCAAGCAAAGTCAAGCCTCAGCTCTGGTCTTCATAAGCTGTGTGACCTTCAGCAGTGGCTTGCCCTCTCTGAGGCATAGACTTTCACTCTCAAACGAGGCATTCCTTCCACCCTGTTCCAGAGCTGCTGTGAATGATCTGTATAAGCCCATGGCCACTGGGGCCCTTTTAAAATTGTCTGCCTGGTGGCAGAAGCCATTGTTTCCCACACTTGGACCCACATGTATAACCCAAAGTGTCCACTTCTCTGTTTGCTTTTGTTTTCTCATTTCTACTGTATCCTGCAAAGCCACCTGTAACCTAAGTGATCATCTTATAACCGAGGGCTTCTTTTTTTTTTTTTTAATGTTTTATGTATTTTTTGAGAGAGAGAGAGACAGAGAGACAGAGACAGAGCACAAGCAGGGGAGGGGCAGACAGAGGGAGACACAGATTCGGAAGCAGGCTCCAGGCTCTGAGCTGCCAGCACAGAGCCCCACGTGGGGCTCGAATCCATGAACCATGAGATCATGACCTGAGCTGAAGTCAGACGCTTAACCGACAGAGTCACCCAGGCGCCCCCTCCAACCGAGGACTTCTTAGTGACCTCAGTGCCTGGGTTGGTATGTGCCTTCACAACTGCTAGCTTGCTGAGTAAAGAGCAAAAGGCCTCTCTGTGTTGTTAGTGAAGATTCTGCAGGGGCTCGAAGGATGCGGGGGAGGACTTGTCTCATTATGTGGCAGGCTAGAAGCACCGTGGTCTTGGGATCAGCCCCACAGTGTCAGCTGCAGTCTCACACGTGAACAGATATGATAAGCCCCGGCCCTGTGCACTCACTGGCAACGGGGTGGTAGGAAGTACACAGTGAAGACCCTTCTGTGTTCCTGATGCCGGTAGTAACTGTACTAGTTGCTCATTTAACGGCGATTTCCAAAATACGGTTCATGCAAAGCAGACCACATTCTCGTGTACTTCAGGGATGCTTCGCTAAGATCAGCAGACTGAGTGAAATAGGAGGTCTGATTATCCTGAGCTAACAAGCCAAGACTTTGGCCATTATGGCCAACACGGTATGTTGAACAACACCCCATCTCAAAAGGCATTCCCTGCTTTGGAATTATATACATTAGGAAGCAGACCTAGGGCCTCACAGTCCCTGTTACTCCCTTATCCAAGGTCCATTCTCCCTTTCTCTCATAGTGACAGGCCCCTTATTTTATTTAACGTGCTGATATGCCTAGGTTTTATTTCCACCTCCCTTAGATATAAAGTTACCAATGCATCATAAGCTGAGGTTGTTACGTGGGATTACTGACCAGGCTCTTGAAATAAAGGTAGATGTACCTGGAACATAGGTTTTCTTCCTTCTGCCTTCTTCTTGCAAGGAACCTAGATGCAATAGCTGGAGCCACAGCAACCGTTTGTGACCACGAAGCACCTTGAACTAGGTGACTGTGGGCTAAGAATATTAGCACAGAAAAGTCTAGGTGTTTCCTGATTTCTGTGACACAGGGAAAAATAACACCTCAATTTATTTAAACCATTGCCATTTTGGGTCTCTTTCATTAGCCCTCATTGCCCTTCCTAACTGATACAGAGTTTACCTATAGAAGTAGATCTAGAATGCCGTCTTTCTATATTAAGCCTGGCATGGGTGGTTTAGATTCAAGCAAACAGCATTTTCTGTCATATTAAATTAATGTTGATAATTTAAATTTTATAGTTTCATAATTATGCTGATAATAATAAGGTGAAGGGGCTTCCTACACAAATGAGAGGCAAGGAATTCGTGTTGACTTACATTTGTATAAATTCAAAGCAAATTTTTAAACGAACTGATTTAAGCAAATATTGGGGACCTCTTCATTGTTGCTCCTATAAAGAGGCCCATGCATTCTTTGACCTCAAGAAGGAAGGGCTGGGCTTGGGACTTTTGGTCCGGATCCCTCCTCCTCATCCCCACTGGCTGGAGGGAAGGGGGAGAGTCAGGAACTCACATTAGCAGGTGCAAAGAACTCAGGCTGAGGCCGGCCGGAAGTGAGGCTGGGGATTAAAGAAATACCGTCTTGAGTTTTAAAAAATGTTCCCACCCAAGATAAACCGTGGCGACATGTGTCTTTTCAGCATTTCCTGGTGCAGAGCGAGGCCAGAAAGCAGAAACTCTGACCCACTTTGTAAGAGGCTGTTTTCACAGCATCCCAGGAAAGGCAGGGGCTCTGTGGGAAATCCCGCCTGATGAGATTTCCAGCTCTGGGCAGGCGGAGCTGCTGGGACCCAGAATGGATTCGTCACCCGACTTAGGCTTCCCGGACTGCTGGCCAGATCACATCCTTGGGTGGCCCCGGTCTCTTCATCTGTGAAATGGGACTAAGGAACCAGCAAGCATCAAGGGGCCGTCTTTGATGGAGGCCACACGATAAAGTATATTCACACAGGAGATCTCTAAGTGGGGCAAGGCGTTGACTTTGGTTACGGTATTTCTTTTCCTTCCAAAGCAATATTCATTTTAACTTTTTGGTCACAAGTGACATTTCCAGGCCCAACATATCTGGGGCCCCAGAGTCACACGGAGATGAATTGGAGCAGAGTCTTGGACTAAAAAGTGCCTGAGTGTGGACAAATTCTGTGACCAAGGCTGAGCCCTGAAATAAGCTCAGCCACAAAGGGGCTTGAGCCAGTGGGATGGTGAGGTATAAGCTCCAAGACAAACCACTGCCATTGATCCTCAAAGTCAGGGCAGAGGGTACTCGTTGTGGAGAGGTTGCTAGTGTGCAGAGCTAATACCAAATCCAGTAAGAAATAAGCCCGAAGTTGTCCCGCGAGTCCAAAGTCAATGACTTGAGTTGAAGTAACAACCTTTATTATTATTATTATTATTATTATTACAGCTAACGTCAGGCATTTGCTATGAGGCAGGCACATTGCCAAGCATCTGTATGTATATTTCACTCCAGAGAGGCGGTGGATTCCCTCAGCCAGAGGCTGAGTCCAGCCAGGTAAAGTACCAGCATGCCTGAGGAATTCTAGATGAAAGCTGAGTCCCCTGGAACAGCCTTAGCAAGGGACTCCCGGAGTCATTTATTTATTGTCTCTCCTCCTAGACAGCGAGCCCCATGAGGGCAGGGACTCTCTCTGGCTGGTCCACCCCGGATCCACTGCTTAGCATGGCACCTGTCACATGTGGCTTCTGAGTTCATTTTTGTTGCATGTATACACGTGGGAAGGGCAGAAAGCCAGCCTCTTGGAGGGCACCCAGTGACATATGAACCTCTTTGTGATTCCCAGACCAACCTTGAAACACATGCACCGTGTGATGATAGCCCTGTTATCCAAGATGGCACGCACATACGCTAAGAGTATGGATCTAGGGTTGTACTTCCTCTGGCTTTGAGTCTCCATGAGACTAATCAACCAGCAGGAAGACCGTGGGCTTGGAAACCAAGCCTCAGTGCCCTCCTCTGCAAATGGGGATCGTTAAATAAGATATTTATGCAACGCTTTTGGCACAGTTCTTGGCATGGAATGTGGCATTCTGAGCTATTGTTTATAGTGGCTATTATTTGTGGAGCTGAAATTTTGGATCTAACTCTACAATTTTCATAGTCCTCTGTTAAATTTCATCTTGCCAGATTTGGACTGTTTTCGGAGAGGTGTTTGGGGGTCCTGGGTCTGTGGTCCGTCATGGCCTTAGCCTCCCATCATTTCGACCTTCCGTCATGGGTACTCAATGTCCCTTCTCCAATTATCAAGAAAACACGTACGGAAACCAGTTTGGCAATAAATTATATTTAAAAAAATAAGAAAAAAATAGAAAATAATAAGAAAAAGTAAAAAGAAAAAAAAAAAAAAAGAAAACCTGTAGGGTCCATGGCTGAGGCCAACTCACACAGGTCCTTCTGATGGAGTGGCTCCATTTCTGCCAAGACAAGCCTGATGCAAAAAAGGAGCCCTGGCTTGATCCCAAAGTTCCCAGAGAGGTTGGGATAATGGTCGACCTTGATCACGTTCAGCTGTGCACCCTCTGCTAACTTTCTCTGCACTTTCTCTCACTGACCCCGCACAAGTAGCTGACAGATGACTTCGAACATTGTCCAAATTTTAAGGATGTAACACCGAGGCTCACAGAGCCCCCAACCCCCCAAGGAGCGGCAAAGTGAGATCCGAATGCGAGTCTGTTAAGTTGAAGCTTCGAACTTAAAACTGGAGATGTGTCGGCCTCAAAGGCTGTTGTTAGACGTTGGCTATGTAGTTCGGGCGTCTAGAATCCCACCTGGAACTCGCCCGCAGCCGCTCCCACTCCCGAGGGCCCGTCGCCACACCAAGGGCCGTGGCCGGGGGAAACTCTGACTTAGCAGCTGCACCGCAGCCTGCTTAAACCGCCAGCCTTTCACGTGGATGAAATGACACTCCCCTCTCGGGATCAGCACAGCGATTTGTCTGGGCCGTGTTCAAAGCCGAGCTCAGGGGCGAGGGCCTGATTGCCCACCCTGGAGCCACTCAGAGCATCGCAGACGAAATGAAAGGTTTCGAGGGAGCAGGAGTGGAGCTCTGCCTACATGCAAACGTGTGGCGCTGGGATATTGATCGCCGCCGCTCCGAAGGTGAGAAACGGAGGCAGCCTATGAGCTTGACAACAGGGGATCAGCAGCCGCGATTTCGCACCCATTTAAAAATATTTGTGTTTGTTCATTCCATCTGCTGCTGATTCGCTTCTTCCCCAAGTATTTATGGAGCCCCGGCTATGTACAGAACGCTGGGCAAGAAAGATCCCGGGGAAACAGCAGGATGGCGGTGTCCGCGGTCTGGGGGAGCACCGGTCCATCGGAGCGATGTAGCAGTTCATGGGTAATTCCGACACGCACACGTTCGGAGTAACTGCAGGCGGCCATACTGTCCCGGGGCCTCCTAGCGCGATCGCCAGGTAAATCTTAAAGCCCTGGGAAAATCCTTCTGTTAAAAACGTTAAGTGGAAAAGCAGGCTGCAGAATTTCTCACGGAGCAGAATTGCAACTTTATTATGAAAATGTATGTGTACGTGAATAAAGAAAAAGACTCATAAGGAAATGCATAAAAATGTCAGCAGTGGTTATCGTTGTGTAGTGGGAATTAAATAGTCTTCCTGTTACCTTAATACAAGGTTCCAGTTCTTAACCACAAGTAGGTATTCATTTCATTTTATAGGTTTATATACATTTTAATTATAAAGTAATTTATACTCATCGGAAAACTCTGAAGTCCCAGCCCCCACCCTTCTCCATTCAAAAACCTGTTATTTTAAAGTAGGACATGCATCCTTTGGGGGAAATACACACACACACACACACACACACACACACACAGGGCTCTTAACATATCACTATATCACTATGATTTCTGTTTCGATTTGTATCCTGTTTGTAATATGGTTTGTTTCTTAATTAAAGAAATACGTATTTACATATATATGTATGTGTGCATACTATATATGTTTACATGTGATTTCTACAACTCTCCCTTAATAATATATTTTGATCGTCTGTTCATAACATCACATGTAGCTCTCCCCCAGTCTCGCTAACTGCCGAAAGGTATTCCAAAGCATGGCTGTGGCACAATGTATGTAATGAACCCCTAGTGACTGACGGACGTTAAGGACTTGACTGTCTGAATATCTGTACAAACATTTTAGAAGGCAAGTTCCTGCAAATGGACCTCCTGATGGGGTCCATGAATGTAGTATATGTTTTAAACGGTTATCAAATTAGTATTCAAATAGGGGCGCCCGGGTGGCTCTGTCGGTTAAGCGCCTGACTTCTGTTCAGGTCATGATCTCACAGTTTGTGAGTTCGAGCCCCATGTTGGGCTCTACACTGGTGGTTCAGAGACTGCTTGGGATTCTCTCTCTCTCCCTCTCTGCCCCTTCCACACTTGCTCTCTCTTTCTCTCTCTCTCTCAAAATAAATAAATACACTTTAAAAAATTAGTATTGAATAACAATCACATAGTCGTGGGGAGTGGAAGAAAGGAGCTAAAAATTCACAGCAGTATTTCTTGGTCCCATTTTACAGATGGAGTTGCTGAGTAACCCCGGGAGGACCACTCCTGGCCAAGATCATAGGGCCAGTGAAGGCCACAGTCAAGTCCAGAAGTCAGGACTAACTCCCACTGGGGCCTCTGTTCTCTCCTCGACCCCAGCCCTCTGCTCAGCTGGGCCGGGGGCCCAGGGATTTCCCCACATCCCTCTCTCCGGGGCCGCCTTGTCTCTGGCCACAGCTGGGTTATTGACAGCACTTTCGATGTGTGGCCTTGTGGGTGGAATTATTGGCCCTTAATTGAATTGAAAACAAAAGGAGATTGAGTTTTATGGGGAGCAGGAGGCCACTGGAGGGAGGAAATCAAATGCAGCGCAAGCAAGAAAGGTTCTTGGAGGACGATCGGCTGCAGATGGGAGTGTGGGTTGCCCGGGATGTTTATGGAGCTGCAAAACTTAAGGTCAGTCCCTCCCGTAGGCCCTCTGTCTTCACTCCCCCTGCTCCAACCGGACGTTGCCCGCTCCGATGTTCTGTGCCGCAGATGCGTGAAGGATTCCTGTGCCGCGGGCTAATGTGGGGCACTGGTCCCTGGGGACGCTGGCCTTTGAGGGTGCGGCTGCCTCTGGCAAGGGAGGGAGCCCAGCTCCTCACTTTAGCAGCTCGAGCTGGGGAGATAACCTGTCTGCATCACCGGGCACCCCCACACCCCCCTCCATAGACCCTCTAAGAAGATGTGGCAGAGGGTGGGAAACGAATCCCACCCCCAGATAGGAAGGAGCCTGCTGTGGACTGAATTGTGCCCCCCTAATCCTTACGTTGAAGCCTTACCCCTCAATGGGAATGTATTTGGAAATGGGGGCCTCAGAGGAGGTAATTAAGGTTTAAAAGAGGTCATAAAGCTGAGGTCCTGATCTGATAGGATTTGTGTCCTTATAAGGAGAGACCCCAGAGAGCTCTCTCTTTCTGTCTCTCGGTCTATACACTCACCGTGAGGAAAGGCCATGTGAGCAAGCACATAGTAGGAAGGGGACCATCTAGAAGCCAGGACTACGGTCCACGCTGGAAACCGAACCGGCTGTAACGTTGATCTTGGCCTTCCGGCCTGGAAACTGTGAGAAAATAAACTTCTATGGTTGAAGCTACCCAGTTTATGGCATTTTGTTAGAGCATCCCGAGCAGACTAAAATACGGCCCATCGGGAACTCAAACTCAGGGCTTCCAGTTGCCAAGCACTGTGATTTTCTCTCTCCGCCTTCATCCAATTGTCCCACTGTGCGGCATGCGTTTCTACGTCTGTAGACGGACTTCCACCAAGGCGCAGCTCCGAGGTTATGGATTATTTATTTTTGCTTCCCGGGGCTCGGCTCAGTGCCTGGCACAGCCTCGGTCCTCAGGGAGCTTTGCTTAATGAATAGATGCATGTTTATAAAAGTGGATAGATATTCATGGGGCTGAGAATGTGCTTGGGGGTGGCGGGGGAGGAAGACGAAACGGCCTCTCCAAAGAGGTACTTGCTAAGGGAAAGAAGGAGGCATGAGCTACAGCCATGGGGGCTGCAGCAGGAGGGGCGTTCCAGGCAGAGGGAGGTGTGAGTAGAACCAGGAAGACTGGAAACTCAGAGGCCGCTCCAGGGAAAATAGCGCAGGACTTCTGATCAGCCAGGGAAGAGTGGCAGCCGATGAGAACCAGAGGGAGGCCATGTTGGGAAGTCCCTGCATGCCAGGCCGGCGGGTTGGCTTTGACTCTGTGGGATTTCTCAAGCTCTGCTCCCAATACCTCAAGGAACACGTGGCATAGTCTCGTGGGAACACCAAACCACTGAATAAACACAGCGCAACTTCCCGGAGCGTTACTTAACTTTTTAGGGTTAATTATTTTCCGCTCCTTTGCAGACTTGCAGACGGTCTCCAGAGTTACTATCTGAGTTCAAATCTTAATTCAGATTGCTGCTTGACCTTGGGCAAGGCACATGCACCTTTGTCCCCTCTGTGACTTCACCGGCTAAGCGTCAACAACCACATAAAACCCGAACATGAGTGTCTTTCCCACTTTGTTCGTACTGGTCCCGGACCGGAGACATCCTCGACATTCTTCAGCAGGTGGCTGGTTGCACTGTGGTATATCCATGCGCTGGAATATTATGCAGCCACAAAAAGGAATGAGCTGCTGATACACATAATGTGGTTGGATCTCAAGGGTGTCGTGCCACGTGAGAAAAAAATGCCACTCAAAAGCAACAAGCCTTCCAATTCTATTTACATAATCTTTTGGACACAGCAAAATCGCTGATCAGAACCCATCAGTGGTGTCCAGGGGTTGAGGTTCAAGGGAGGGGGCCACTATATGGAGCATCCCCAGGAAGCTCACTTATTCGTGGGGACAGAGCTGTTCTGCATCCCGTGTGTGATGGCCACTGGCAGTCTGTGCCTGTGATAGAATCTCATAGAACTCTCTGTCTAGAGTGCCTGTGCAAAACTGATCAAATAAGGTGTAAGCATTGTGCCAAGGCCAGCTTCCTGGTTTTGACGATGCACGAAGGCTATATAAGATGCTAATCATCACGGGGGCTGCTGGAGGAAGGGGCATGGGACCTTTCTGCACTATTTTGGCAACTGTTTGCAGGTTTTAAACTTTTTCAAATTAAGAAAGATGAAGGCAGTCACAGCCAGTCCCCTGTGCATGCAGATGACATGAGACAAAAAGTATCTGGTGCCCAGTAATTATTCCATACACATTAGCTGTGTTACTATACGCCTTAAGAGTGGGAGTCTGCAATCTTCCCTGCAGCTAACAGAGTTTCCTGATGGAAATTCTTAAGGCCGGAAGAGAATTCAGATTCAGTTTTACAAGGAAGGAAGGAGGGGGGGAAAGAAGAAGGAAGGAAGGGAGAAAGGAAAGAAGGAAGAAAGGAAGGAGGGAGGGAGGGAAGAAGGGAGGGAGGGAAGGAAGGGAAGAAGAGAGGGAGGGAAGGAAGGAAGAAAGGAAGGAGGGAAGAAAGGAGGAAGGAAGGAAGGAAGGAAGAGAAGGAGAAAGGAAAGAAGGAAGGAAGGAGGGAGGGAAGGGAAGGAAAGAAGGAAGGAAGGAAGGAAGGAGAGAAGGAGGGAGGGAAGAAAGGAGGAAGGAAGGAAGGAAGAGAAGGAGAAAGGAAAGAAGGAAGAAAGGAAGGAGGGAGGGAAGGGAAGGAAGGAAGGAAGGAAGGAAGGAGAGAAGGAGGGAGGGAAGAAAGGAGGAAGGAAGGAAGGAAGGAAGGGAAGGAGAAAGGAAAGAAGGAAGAAAGGAAGGAGGGAGGGAAGGGAAGGGAAAGAAAGGAAGGAAGGAAGGAGAGAAGGAGGGAGGGAAGGGAAGGAAGGAAGGAAGGAAGGAGAGAAGGAGGGAGGGAAGAAAGGAGGAAGGAAGGAAGGAAGGAAGGGAAGGAGAAAGGAAAGAAGGAAGAAAGGAAGGAGGGAGGGAAGGGAAGGGAAAGAAAGGAAGGAAGGAAGGAGAGAAGGAGGGAGGGAAGAAAGAAGGAAGGAAGGAAGGAAGGAAGGAAGGAAGGAAGGAGGGAGGGAAGGGAAGAGAGGGAAGGAAGGAAGAGAAGGAGAAAGGAAAGAAGGAAGAAAGGAAGGAGGGAGGGAGGGGAAGGGAAAGGAAGGAAGGAAGGAAGGAAGGAGGCAAGGAAGGAAGGAAGGGGGAGGGAGGGGCTCTTAGTTTGTGCATGAGCCCACCCTCCTTCAACATCGCCTCGCAAAGCTTTGCAAGTTCCTTGCGCAACATCTGTTAATCCTGTGATGTCAAGGCCCAAACTTACTGAGCCTGGGAAATCGCTGCTGTGTTTTACTGACTTCCCCGCAGTTGGCAGTTTCCCTCGGAATCGCCGTGTTAATCAGAAACACGCCGTCCATACTGTCAACACTTTGTTTAACCACTTCTATAAATTCAGCATTAGTGTTGGAGCGGTCCCGAGGTGATGGATGAAATCGGCGGCAGCCCCAGACAGCCCAACCCCATAAAACAGAGTCCAGGGCGTGAGGCTCTAAAGCAGGAGACACTTGACATTCACTGGGACACGTGACATGCTGATGACTCACCTCCGGGGCTGAGAGAATGGCGGGTCCCCCAAGGAACCGGCTCCGGGAGCAAGGGAGATGTGAGCACACGCGGTCTCCTGGTGGAATCTCCTGGCAGGGGGTTTATCGGAGGAGTTTCTGCCTGGCGGATTTGGGAGACGCCTGGAATGAAGCCAGGGGACAAGAGGAAATGGGGGAAACTTGGGGGAGACGGAGTCCGTGAGACAGAATGGCGGGTCGGCACCAAAGGGTCCTTTCTTGTAAAGCAGATGGCTTTGATTGACTCTTGAGCGGCACCAATGAAGGTGGGTTGGATGCATTTACCCCCAGAGTAGGGCTTTCCGCACAGTCCTAAGAAGAAGGGGGGCGAAGAAGGTGTCTCCGTATGTCTGTCGGTCTGTCTGGTATCTGTCTGGTGTCATGGGCTGACCACGGGGTCTGAGCTCTGCTCCCATCCTTGGGCGGGGCCACATGCTGCCGGGAGCCTGACTTGGGAGATGTTTCCATCTGCAGCTTTAGCACCTACTGTGTGTCCGGCCAGGTGCTGGAGAAACCACAGTGAGTGAGATGAACACGGTTCCTGTCCCAGTGGCTTCAGCGCAGGTAAGGGAGAGGGATGTTGAACTAGGACTTAATTTGGAGAGCTAGAGTCCCCTGACTCAGTTTGGGGGCTGGAGGAAGGCTGCCCGGTGAAGGGCATATTTAAATGGCGTCCGAAGGATGAGAGATGAGTTAAGAGCAAAGAAGAAGATCTCGGCAGAAGGAAAGGCCATGGGCCTGGCAGGACCGTGAGGCTGGAGCCCAGTGCGTGAGGAAGACAGTGGTATGGGGGAGTGGGGAGCCACAGGGAAGGGCTGGGTCGCACATGAGCATTCAAGGTTCTCGATGCCAGTGGGGAAGCTGAAGCCTGCAGGGGGCTAGTGATATCTAGACAGCACCCCCACGCCTTAGCCCCCACCTTGCACAGCTAACCAAGATGGCGGCTTGCATCCACGGTCCTGTCTTCTCCCACCATCTGAGCTCCGGGTGGGAAAGGCTGGCTGAACCAAGCCAACAGAGAGCTCAAACAGCTCTCATCTTCAGGCAGCCTCTTCCCTCGGCCGGAGGACGGGGGCCAGGCTGCTGAGTCCGAGCTCAAGAAGAGGCCTCACTGGGGCGCTGGCCCGTCTCCTCCCAGCTCCCCCGGCCCCTGTTCCCCAGGCCAGCAACTCTCCGTTCCACATCCTGCCCGCCTCATCCAACTCTTTCCAAGCGCCTGTTTTTCCAGAAACACGAGTTGAGCAAAACAGTCTCCCTCCCTGAACTTGAGTCTGAAATAATAACCCCAAGAAACACACGCTTTCTTGGAAAACCCTTCAGAGCCTCCCGCTGCCTTTGGACACGTCAAAGCTGGGTTTGTTAAAATAATAATCTTTAGGAACTCGAGTCTCTCTGCCGCCAAATGCCTTGCATAAGAGTATCACGCACCTCTAACCATGACCCAGAAAACTGGGCCATGAGCTAACGTGGCCCGGCGTCCAGAATGAAATCCTTTTCCTTTCTTTCTTTCTTTCTCTTTCTTTCTTTCTCTTTCTTTCTTTCTTTCTTTCTTTCCTTCTTTCTTTTTTCTCTCTCCCTCTTTCTTCTCTCTCTCCTTTCTTTCTTCTCTCTCTCTCCCTCTTTCTTTCTTTCTCTCTCCCTCTTTCTTTCTTTCTTTCTTTCTTCCTTCTCTCTCTCCCCTTTTCTTTCTTTCTTTCTTTCTTTCTTTCTTTTCCTTCCTTTCTTCTTCCTTTCTTTTTTCCTTCTTTTCTTTCTTTCTTGTTTCTTTTCTTTCTTTTCCTTCCTTTCTTCTTCCTTTCTTTTTTCCTTTTCTTTCTTTCTTGTTTCTTTTCTTTCTTTCTTTCTCCTTCCTTCCTTCCTCTTTCTTTCCTTCTTTCTTTCTTTCTTTCTTTTTTCCTCTCTCCCTCTTTCTTTCTTCTCTCTCTCTCCCTCTTTATTTCTTTCTTCTTTCTGTCTCCCTCTTTCTTTCTTTTCTTTTCTTTCTTTCTTCTTTCTTTCTTTCCTTTCTCTCTCTTTCTTTCTTTCCTTCTTCTCTTTCTCCCTTTCTTTCTTTCTTTCTTTCTTTCTTCCTTCCTTCCTTCTCTCTCTCTCCCTCTTTCTTTCTTTCTTTCTCCTTCCTTCCTTCCTTCCTTCCTTCCTTCCTTCCTTCCTCCCTACCTTTTTCTTTTTCTGGATACAGATGGCTTTCTGAATCTTGCAAAGTCTGAAACATCTGGGGATGTGTTCATGGAGAAAGGCTGTTCTGAACAGGACTGCAGTTAGGTTGGAGGGGGGAGGGGACTCACCAGGCAGAGGCTTTGGGAACAGTGAAGTGGGTTTGGTGTCCGCTGAGACACCAATGTCTGGCAGAACAAACAGGGGAACATCCAGTTGGGTTGACTAGCTGTGACCAAACTTTCCCCCCTCCCCCACCCCCACACCCAAGTGCCTGCTTGGCAGGGTGGTGAGGTTACCATCTTCCCAGGGCAACATAGCCACCCTCAGCGCCTTCATCAGATGTTTGCAGGAGGAAATTCACATTTCCCAGCTCAGCTGAGGGTGGCTGGACTCTTGGGCTCTGGAACTGGGTAGTCTTGGGCTGGATCTCTGGCTCCGGTGCCTACCAGCTATCTGACCCGAGCAAGGGATCTTGCACTGCTGAGCCTCAGTTTGCTCGTCTGTGCAATGGCTGAGCTTCCACCACTGAAAGCTCTTTTTGTTTGTTTGTTTTTGCTGCTGAGAGCCCCTTGTGAATTACAAATAGTCCTGAGATGGGTGGGATATTTATGAAGCATCAGTTACTCTAGAGAGAAAATTAAACTTTGACACCATTCTATCTGCAGACTACCCAAGGAAGCACACATTCTTGGTGTCCCCATTTTATTATTTTTTATTTTATTTTTAAAAAGTTTTGTCAATGTTTATTTATTTTTAGAGAGGGACAGAGAGACAGAGGGCAAGCAGGGGAGGGGCAGAGAGAGAGGGAGACACAGAATCTGAAGCAGGCTCCATCCAGGCTCCGAGTGGTTAGCACAGAGCCCGACGCGGGACTCGAACTCATAAACCGTGAGATCATGACCTGAGCCGAAGCCAGACGCTTAACCGACTGAGCCACCCAGGCGGCCCCCCCCCCTCATTTTAGTGATAAGAAAACTGAGTCCCAAAGAGTTTACATCGCTCAGTGAAAGCCACAGAAAGCCCAGGAAATAAAGGCAGGTAATCATATTCTAGAGCCACACGCTAACCACTGACCATCACTGCCTGCCCATGTGTCCTGGAACAACGTTTTTTCCCATAGCCCGTATCCAGGAGGGGGCTACTTAATGCCCACACACACTCTGGACCCTGTGCTGGGCCCTCATCCCAACTCTGCCCATTTCTTGCTGTCTGTCCTTGAGCAGCTTACCTGCCGTCTCTGAGCCTTCACTTCCTCCTCTGGAAAATGGGGATAAAATAGCGTCTACTCTTAGGTGAGTGCGGGCGATCCATGTAAAGCTCCGGGCACTAGGGAGGTGCTGTATATAGGAATCTAAAGAGTAATTCTCTTCTTCCTGGTTGGGTTGAATAGACTCCTGGCCCGACCGCTCTGAGTGAATATTTTTGCCCAATCCAGTGGAGTTCCCTCCGCCCCATTTTTCTTTTCAACCTTTGCTCAGATGCTAAATCAAAGCTGAGCGCTGGTCCCTGACAGGCGTTGCCTCCAGCCAGCCACCAGCAGATGCCCAGCATGCTTTATGGGCCCTCAGCCTCTGCGGTTAGCACCTTGGCCTCGGCGGGGTGTGCGGGCCTGAAGGACGGCTGGTGTCCTTTTCTGTCCTAGAACCCAGACAGCTGCCCCATTTCCTCCTCGGAGCAGAAGGAGATCTGGGGTGCTTCCCTGGCCAGCCAGGCGCCCCGTTGTCTGCTTCGGAGAAGAGAACCCGGCTGGGTATTTCACGAGGGGTGCGGGGGTCCCATCACGCGCCTGGTTTTCAGCCTGCATTATTATTATTGTTGTCATGGTTTTCGCAGAAGGATGCTTTTTAATCAAATTGAATCAGATCGAATCTTCCGGGGAGGCTGTACAGATGTGCCCATGTCCGCTTGACATGGACTCTTTCAGGAACCCTACAGCTGGCCCGTCCCTAGGGGCTCTCTCAGGTCTGCAAGGTGCACTGGGTCTGTGCATTGGACCAGGCCAGGGACGCTGGGGGCGCATTTCTCTGGGAGCAGCCCTCGACTGTGAGGGACAGGCGCTGGAGGATGAATACCCCGGCAACCTTGCCTTGGGCTGACAACTCTCGGGTGTGTCCTACCCAGTCTCCAAGACGGAGCGCCCGCTGCCCACAGCAGCCACATGCCCACTCCGCACTCCCTATCCGTTTCTTCCCTTCCCGGTCCCCCTGCCGGCTACCCACCGCCCTGGGAGCTTCGTGAGTTACCTTCCCAGTGGAGCCGCCCGCCCTGGAGTCCTTATCTCCAGTTCTGCTCTGGAGGTGCCCAAACTAAGACGCATGAAAGCGATCTCGACGGCCCACATTTATTCTGCAGTTTCTGTGTGCCGGGGATGGGGTTGGGGGTGGGGGGGGCACTGCGCTAAATGCTTTTTGTGGATTGAATCATTTAAAGATTACAGCAGTCGTAGAGGAAGGTACTGTTAGCACTCCCGTTTTACAGACGGAGCGACAGGGGTCCAGAGGGGCCAAGGACCTTGCCCAAGGTCACGCAGGCAGAAAGCCTCAAAGCTTCTCAGCTGGAGGCAGGAATGGACTCCACCCACGGACCCCTTACCTCCGCTCTCTCTGAGTTACCCCAGGTCCTTCCGGCGCTCACCTCTGGGGTTCTGTAAACATTTATCCTGACATTGACTCAGGGTGCACAGCAAGGAGAAGTCTCAAGTCCCATCTGAGATTGCCCTCTGGGGGTGCCTGGCTGGCTCAGTCAGTTAAGCATCCGATTTTGGCTCAGGTCATGATCTCACCGTTCGTAGGTTCCAGTCCCACATCGGGCTCTGTGCTGAGAGCTCAGTCCTGGAGGCTGCTTCGGATTCTGGTTCTCCCTGTCCTTCTGCCAGTCCCCTGCTCAAGCTCTGTCTCTCTGTCTCTCTCTTTCTCTGTCTCAGAGATAAATAAACATTTATAAAGAGAGATTTAAAAAAAATGAAATTGCCCTCTGCTCACAGGGCTGACAGGATGGTGAAATGGGATACAGCTAGTGAGCGACGTGTACCTTCTTGAGAACACTTACTGTATACGCTGTATATGAGGCTGGGAGGCAGCTGAGGTTTGGGACAGAGCCAGTCTGTCTGGGGTTGGAGCTCCATTCGGCCATGAATGAGTCGAGTAGCCTTGGGTAAGTCTTAGGTCTCAGTTTCCTTGTTTGCAAAATAAAGGTAATAGTAATAACAGAACAATAGTATCTATTCACAGCGGCGGTGGGGGCATTCAAGGAAGTAACCTTTGCAGGGTGCTCAGAGCAGCACGGGGACCATTGACCATCATGGCTTTTCTAGGATTTAATCTTGCAGAGTCCTGGTATGGCAACAAAATGGGGGCTCAATGGACCATGTTGAGTGTGTCGTGATTGGAAATGGATAATAATGCAAAGCACGTGCCTGGAACATAGCAGCTGCTCAGTAAATGATGGGTTTTAATGTCGGTATTAATATGCTAATAACTAATTAACATTAATTAATATTAGTATTCAATGCCCGGTATTCCTGGTCTGACTCTACTAGACTCGGCTACCAGGTTCTGATGGCTTTCTGTGGAGTTGGGCACACCATGATGTGCGGGAACACATTTCCCTTTATTGTTACCGGTTGGGGTTGTCAGATAAAATACAGGACGCCCCATTAAATTTTGATTTCAGAGCAACAAAATTAACTTTTTTCAACATAAGTATATCCCCAACAGAGCCTGGGATATACTTATGCGGAAAAGTCATCATTTCTCTGAAATTCCAATCTAACCAGGTGCCCTGTGTTTTCATTTACTACGTCTGCCACCACAACAACCCATTTAACAGATGATGGAACCAACACAGAAAGTTGGAATGACTTGCCCAAGTCTTGAAGAGGTCAAGGACCTCTCTTAGGTCAAGGACCCCTGGGCTCATACATTTCCTGTGTGGCTGAAGCTAGCAGGGGGAGGAGGCCTTTCAGAGTTAGATATTCTTTTGATCGACTGAACTCTGTTATGTCATGATGGGGGGGGGGTACAGTCTGGTGGTGTTTTGAGGGAGCTATTCTCATTATCTCACTTCCCCTGAGCACCCTCTGCTGTCTGTGTATATTGGCTGCCTGACAGGCCACCGGCTCTGTGCACGGCCTGAGCTGGGCTCCCCGGGTCCCAGCTGTGGAGGGAACAGGACCAAATTCAAGGCTGGCTGGTGTCAGGCAACCTTACAGGAAACAAACAAACGCAAGTGGAAACGGGGGAAAAAATCCACCAATGACTTAATGTTTTCCCAGCGTCCAACTATTTCGCCTCGTGTGAACTGAGCACTAGGACTTGGCTGGGAAGGGGTGATGGAAGAGGGACGGGGAGACATTGTCTACGCAGATCCGGAGGGATGAAATCACACTTTCAGGTCCGATGAGGTCGATCGGTGTCCCTCACTGAAGACATCTTGAGGTCAAAGCCATGGTCCAGAACAGGAATAGGGTGCACCTGGCGATATGGAGCGCCCGTGGGCTGCCCTTCCCCGCCCCGCCCCGCCCCGCCCCGCCCCAGCCTCAGCTTCCGCTTCCCCTTCCTCTGGCTGGCGCTCCAGCCTGCTTTCCTTCCCGCAGCCTGGTTTCCCTCCTGCTCCCTTACCTGTCTGGGTCTAGCTCCCCTGCTGGGTCCAGCTTACTTGCCTGGAGTGATGCTATCACCCGTCCAGGCTTCCTTCCTCTGTGAAGGTATCCCGAAGCATCCCCAGAGACCCAGACGTTCCGACCAGGGTATGTGGAGGCGGCTCCCACTTAACAGATACAGAAACAGCGGTCCAGAGAGGAAAAGGGGGTTTCTCGCAAGTTTTGTAGGGATCTGCAAGCTGGTCTCTGGACTCCAACACCAGGCTGCTCTTCACTGCCAGATGTTGTCCATACGACAGCATAATGGCATCGAAGCCGGGTCCTGTTTCTTACCTGCTGGGGTCACCTCAGGCGCTATCTTCCGATGATCGTGTCAAAAAACAGAGGCTGGACAGGTCACGATCTCGCGGTCCGTGAGTTCGAGCCCCGCGTCGGGCTCTGGGCTGATGGCTCAGAGCCTGGAGCCTGTTTCCGATTCTGTGTCTCCCTCTCTCTCTGCCCCTCCCCCGTTCATGCTCTGTCTCTCTCTGTCCCAAAAATAAATAAAAAGTTGAAAACAAAAAACAAAAAACAAAAAAAAAAAAACAAAAAAAAAACAGAGGCTGGAAAGAAACAAGATCCAAGGTTTTGTGCCCCAAATAATCCATCTGTCCTTTCTTTTCTTCCTTTTTTTTCTTTCTCTGTGTCTGTCTTTCCCCATGTCTTTCTGCCTCTGTATCTCTCCTCGTTCATTCAATACACGCCTCTGGATGTGTTCATGTGCTATTGTTACTGGGCCCGAGAGCACAGAGTGAATGGGGTTCTCACCAGGTCTCTGAGGACCTCATGGTCCCCAGGGGGAAAGGAGACAAGCAAACAGACCCATGGGGACTCTTAGTGGGGGCCCAGCGAGCTGTGGGTCTACAAAGGAGAAGCACCCCTTTCCCCAGCCCATGGGCAGTTCAGGGAAGTCTTTCCCCGGGTGTAACCTGGTAGAATCCAGACCTGAAAGATGAATAGGGATTATCTGGGTAGAAAGCAAGAGGAAAGGGATTTTAGGAGTAAGGAACAGCCTGTGCCAAGGACAGCCGGGCTCCTTCTGGGATGTGCCTTGGATATGGTCAGGATGAGCTTGGGAACCGAGAAGGAGGTGAGCAGGGGTGGAGCAGGAGAGTGGGACTGACCCTGAAGGGTCTCAAGGGCATGCCAATCTTCGTGGGCTCTGGGTGGAGGGCACTGGGGCCTCAGATTTCTCACTCCAGCCTCACTGAGTCTCTGCTTTTCAAAACCAGTTGGGACCAGCTCAGTCATCAGCCTGAGGGGCCCCTGTCTGCTACCCCTTGGCTAGACCAGCTCTGAGAGCCCTGCTTCATAAACAGCAAAGCTGAGTGGAAAGAACCTTGTATAGGTGTTGACCATGAGGAAGAATCTCCCACCTCCTTCCATGTCACTGGGGCCAGTAACGAAATAAATTGGAAAAAGAAAATCACATCTGATCTCCCCCTCTGTTCTGGGCAGAGTCCGGGCTTCTCTCCTCTGCGGACTCAGGCATGGGTTTTACACTATCCTTTAGAATTGCCAGCAACAGCCGCCTGTTACCAGGCACCCACACTGCTCGCGTGAAGTTCCCAGCCCATAGCCTTGCAAGGGTTGCAAAGTTCGAGCATACAGGAGAGGAAACAGAGGCTCAGGGAAGTGAAGCCATCTGCCTGGGGTCACAAGCAAATGAAGGGCTCAGCAGCAATTAGCCACAGTGATTCTTGAGTAATGAACTTGGAAGATGCACTCGACCCTGGGAATCTGAAGTTCTAGGGGGGGATGTGTAAAGGCATCTAAATAATTTCCCGACTAAAACCAAGACAAGAATGATCTCCTCCCCAAGGAGGAAGTACTCCTAGTTCCCTGCAAAACCCTTGGATTCACAATAAGAACTCCAAAGGCAGGGGGCCAGCTGCTGTCTGCCATCCCAGCAGAATGCCAGAGATGATCCCAGACTGTGGGGAAGAGCCCTTGGTGGAGTGATGTGTGGGTGATAGGAAACTCGAAAGATACACTGTGTACACACACACACAGGAACACACGCACTCACAATTGCAGTGCACTCTGAAGTTTATCAAGGCGCTCCTCACTGCATTCACATGGGGGCCATGCATGATGGGGGTATCTACATTGTCCCCATTTCCCAGAAGACGAAGTTGAGGCTCAGCGAGGTTCAGGATTCAGGTGGTGGACCAGCGGCAGGTGTCATGGCTCAACGCTGTGTTCACTCTGCTGTGGCCCCATCACATCGTCTTCAGATTTTAGGGATGTTGTCCTCACTTCACCACACCTCATGACCAGCAACTCACCTGAATCAGAGGAAATCATTCAGGTGGTCTGCACACAGGTAGGGACCAGGTCTGTCTCATTTGCAAATAATCCCAGAGCCTGGCACAGCACCCGGGGCCGACTAGGCTTATAGTAAAGACTTAGGGGTTGAAATGAATTGCAGGTTCCGTGAGTTAGTGAATGAATTCACGAATTAATATATATAATAAATAGGCATAGGGTTGGGTGAATAGGTTCATTAATTACCATAAGAGCACAAAGATGTTTAGATGGAATTAAAATATATCTAGATGGTAATGGATGCATGTGGGATTGGTGGATGGTTGGACACATGGATGGATGGATGGATTAATGGTAAAAATGAATAGATGAGTAAATAATCAATAGAGAATGACTGGGTTGAAGGATGAGAAATGAGTAGGGGGGTGATGGGCCACATGTGGTGAGCGATCAGCGTGGTGCACCCTTTGGCTGCCCAGAGAGAGCAGAGCTGCCCCAGTCCTCAACCACACAGCATCTGCCATCCCACCTCTGTCAGAATCTCGCAGCCAGGCTATTTTTGTCCCTGCTGCCAGGAGGGGGAGTGCCTTTTTTTGGGCTCAGCTTGTTAGAGGAGAAAGCACGCAGAGCCCTTCTTCCCACAGACACCTCTTTAGCTGTGCAAACCCCCACCCTGTCAGGCATCCAGGAATAAAACCAAACAGAAAGCCACAGAAGGTGTGGGAAACCAAACCCAGAAAGACAAGAAAGGGCGTTGGGCAAGCTTTCCTGCCTTCCTTGGGGAGAGAGATTCACAGGTGGCATCTTGGGCTGAGCCTGAAATCCTTGATCTCCCTTCACTCATGCCATGGTTACTGAGTGAGCGCCATGCGTCGGTCTGGGGGACACAGTGGTGATCTGCACGGACACAGCACTGCCTTCATGGAGCTTACCGCCCAGTGTGGGGGCAAAAATCAGTAAACAGAAATAAGGTGTGGCATCAGAGTAAAGGAATCGAGAGTGTACTAATTATCTACTTCCACACAATGGATTACCCCCAATTTAGCAGCACTGTGTGACTCTGGCTCAAGGTCTCCCATGAGGATGCAATTAAGATGTGAACCAGGGCTGCGGTATCATCTGAAGGCTCAACCGGGGCTGAAGGATCCATCTGCAAGGTGGATCCCAAACGTGCCTGGCAAGTCAGTGCTGGCTGTGAGCGGGAGGCCTCAGCTCCTGTCCATACACACGTCCCCAGGAGGCAGCCTGAACCTCCTGACAACACGGTGGCCGGTTCCACTCAGGGTTGTGATCCAAGAGAGAGCAGAGGGAAGCTCCAACACCTCTGTGACCAGCTTCAGGAGTTGTACACTGTCCCTTTTGCCACATCCTATTCATATGGAGCGAGTCACACTCCAGGAGGAGGGCTGTGGAGCTTTGCCTTTGGAAGGGAGGAATGCCTGAGAATGTGAAGACATGTTTCAAAACCACTGGGAGTGTCTGGAGGCCTGAATGATGTGACAGACAGATGCTGTGAAAGTCTGCGGGAAGAGCCCTCCAAGGAGAGGATTAGCAAGGACAAAAGCCTGGGAGGGAAACCAGCTTGTCCTGTTTAGGAGCAGGATGGTGTGTGCCAGGCTGGAGCACATGCATGAAGCAGGAGTGGGGAGCTTTGTAGATCCACGTGAGCAGTGAGGGTTCTAATCTGCTGGAGATTTTGTGGGGTGATTGCTTGTGTCACTTTGTTAATTGCTGGAGAACCTCCTGCAGGAGGTCCTGTTTTATTCCCAAGGTGGAAGCCGGGAACAGAGGCACAAAGGAAGGCCACACATCCACCTATGACTCCAGAGTGAGGATTTGCTTCCAAAGGCAATAGTCCTGATATCCTCTAGAGGAAATGTTGCATTTGGCATCTAGAGAAGTTGGGGTGGAAATACCCTCAGAAAGAGAAAGGCAGTAAAAGAAAGACTGATAGAGACAGAGAGAGACACAGAGGGCGAGATACTGACAATCCCAGAGATACAATGAGGGAGAAAGACAGCGAGAGAGCTAGGGAGGGATTAACAACGGAATATCTTTAGGCAGATAGGCACAAGGAGGTGGAGGGAAAAATAAAGCAAGCGACAGAAACATGGAGACGGGAGGGGAGCCAGCATATGTGTGTGCACTGGGCTGTGCCACGACCCTGGCAACTCAGACCATCCATCGTGCCTGTCTCCCAAGAGAGCCGGGGGGAGGGGGAAGAAGCTGACAGGAGACAGTGGGATTCCAGTAATTCCAGATGAAATAGCAACCAGAACGCTTGCCAGGAAGTCAGGATTGAGGCAGCCAGGCAGAGGGAGGGAATGTCCAAAGAAAGTTCAGCAAATAGCTGTATGGTTCCCTCCTCCATACCGCCATCAGGTACCATAGGTATGGGGGTGGGGACGGTGGCCCCAAGTGTGGGGCTAGAGTAAGGGCATCAGGGCGGACAGCAGTGCAACACCCTGGCTGGGGACCACAGGGAGACAGAATGTGGCTTCAAAGACAGTAGCCCACCGTGGACGCAGGACAGTGGGGTCAGCTAGGGGAGAAGGGGAAGGATCCGACCTTTGCCAGACATCTACTGTGCTCATGACAGGTTCATTTCTCTTTGTCTACGCACCATATGCACCTTCTCATTCACACCCCTCCTCCCAATCCCTCCTCCTCCCCAGCTCAATATTAGGCTCTCAGCACTGTCCTCATCTGCAGAGAAAGAAAATAGAGTTCAGAGAGAGACAGTCACCAGCCCACTATCACCCAGCTGGTCCAAGCTACGTGGAACCATCCAGCAGCACTTCCCCCAAATGTCTCCATTGAGCCCCTTAAAGTCCAGTGATGCAGACACCATCCCTCCTCAACTTTTAAGTTCCCTAAATATGCATACCACGCAAGAGCAGTCCTTGTTTATCCTTCACTTTCCTTCACTTTTCGGTGCCATGTTTGACTTTCCTTTCTTCCTTCCCTATGACGTTGATGTTTTTAAAGAATCCAGAGCAATTGGGTTGTAGACTGTCCCCCAACTGGTAGGGGTCCAGTTGTGTCCTCATCATCAGATGCAGGCTAAACCTTTTGGGCACTCGTGGTTACCAAGGTACATGCTCCCCATTTCATCTCCTCAAGGAACACCTGATACCATTCGGTCCCATTTACTGACCAACCAAGTTGGTCAGTTGGTTAAGGTGCTGTCTGCCAGGCCTACCATTTTCCTTGACACTTGGGGACTGTGTAAACATCCCCTTCTCCAGGAAACTTTCACCCAGGGGTTTTGCTATCCATTAGTGGTCCTTGCCAGAATCAGCTATTGCGTGGCAGTTGCAACGTGGAGATGTTTGGAAAACGTATCATTCTTTCCTTACACTTAACAGTTAATATGCTTTGGTAGAGAAGGGTTTTCCACAGCCCCTCCTTTTTATTTCATTAGCATTTTTTACTGCTCAAATTGTTTCAGATTTTGTCAGTGGGAGCTCCTTCAAGATGGCCCTTGTATTCTTTTGCACACGTCTTCCTCATTCTTTGAGAGCTTCCTTACTTTCTGATGCAATAAAATGTTCTAGGTCCATCTAGTATTTTCTTTGCTCCAACTCTGGACTCAGCCATTTCTCCAAGATGTCCCAGTCTCTTCTGCTGAAGAATGGTACTTAAGAGCCAAGATATGATCCCAAGGTGTGCTCATTACTGCCCGGGTGTCACTGTTTCTAGGGTCTTCCAGAGAAAAGAAGGTGTATGTGTGTTCACTCCAATACCTCCAATTTAAGTCTAACATCACGAGGTTCTTCCTCACATTCCTCATTCCCTGATTCCACCATGAAAACCCCATTTTCCAAAATATCAAAATATTTATTCATTTGATCCACCCTCCAAGTCACATGAAACTATTTCCAAATCATACCAATCCAACTAGCAGCAACAACCTGTCCATTAGAATTCAAGATTTCTATGAAGTTCTTCTTGACTTTGGAATATAATCAGTTAAGAATGTTCAGTTACAGAACTGCATTTGAAGACTACTTGAATTCATTCTGTGTGGTTATAGTTTTGCATTATCTGCTGCTGCTTAAAGAACCACCCAGAACATAGTGGCTTAAAGCATTATTTATTATCTTAAGACTTTCTGTGGATGCAGGTGTAGCTTACCTGGACCCTCTGTTTTATGGCCCTCTGTTTTAGGCCCTCTGTTCAAGCAAGCTCCTATAGACTGAGCTGGGTCCCTCCGGAGGTTGAACTGGGGAGTCTACTCCCATACTCACTCATGCGGTTAAAGGTTAAAGATTCAGCTCCTTGAGGACATTGGGATGAAGGTCCCAGGTCTTCTCTGGAAATTGGTCAGATGCCACTCAGTTCCTTGCTTAGGTGACCTCCTCTCTCTCAAAGTCAACCCACAAGAAGAGCCAGAAACAGAGAGTTCCAGAAAGACAGAAGTCACTTCTTTCATAACGTAATCTCAAAAGGGAAGCCCCATCACCTTTGTCATATTCCATTCATTACAAGTGAGTCACTAGGTCCGGCCACATTCAGGGAGAGATATTCACACAAATCCATGAGTACCAGGAGGTAGAGAATCTTGGGAGCCAGGTTAGAAGTCTGCCTACCAAAGTTATCAATTTGGTATAGAGTTAGGTTCATTTGTTTCTGTTTGTGTTTAATTTTAGGGTTTGCTGTCTTTTTCAATATTTTTTATTGAATTTTATCTTTGAATCTATAAAATATTTATATGATTCAAGTATATAAATTATAGAGGGGTGTGTAGGTGGCTTGGTAGGTTGAGTGTCTGACTTCATCGGTTCAGGTCAGGATATCGTGGTTCATGAGTTTGGGACCCACATTGGGCTCACTGCTGTTAGCACAGACCCTACTTCAGATTCTCTGCCCCCTCTAGCTGCCCCTCCCCTGACTGAGCTCTCTCAAAAATAAAACATTTTCTTTAAAAAAAGAGTATAAATTGGGGCGCCTGGGTGGCGCAGTCGGTTAAGCGTCCGACTTCAGCCAGGTCACGATCTCGCGGTCCGGGAGTTCGAGCCCCGCGTCAGGCTCTGGGCTGATGGCTCAGAGCCTGGAGCCTGTTTCCGATTCTGTGTCTCCCTCTCTCTCTGCCCCTACCCCGTTCATGCTCTGTCTCTCTCTGTCCCAAAAATAAATAAACATTGAAAAAAAAATTTAAAAAAAATAAAAAAAAAAGAGTATAAATTAAAGAAAAAAAATCCCAGGAGATGTCTCTCTTCCATCCTCACTGCATCATTGTCCCATCCTGACTCCTAAAAGGTCATTCTTATTTGCTTCACGCCAGAAATGAATCTTGTAGTCTTCCTTTTATGAATTTACATTCACGTATTTTTCATATCTTCCATTTTAGTTTGGTAAAAGAGAGCATACTATAGATACTATGTTATACTTTGCTTTTTCATTTGCCAGTATGTACCAGAAGCAACTTTGCTTCTCTTCACAGAATGTATCTTCAATTTTTTAGGCTGCCTAGTATCCCATTCCATTGGAAGTGCCATGGTTTATTCAACCAGTCTGCTATGAGTAGACATTTAGGGCATTCCCAATATTTTGCTGTTACAAATAATGCCTTGATGAATAACTAACTGTGTGCCTTTGTGGTTCTAGGTCTGTAGAGTTGAATCTTCAGGGTAAATGCCAAAACGTGGGATTGAGGGGTTAAAACATCAATGCATGTGTGATACATGGTTTCTCTGTAAGCTACTGCTGTGTAACAAACCACCCTTAAATGTAGTGGCTTAAAATTACAGGCATTTATTTAGCTCATGAGTCTGTGGCTTGAATGGGCTTTTGCAGATCTGGGCTGGGCTTCCTAGTGTGTCTGTGATCAGCTGTGGGGCAGGAAGGCTGTTCTACTTCGAGGGGTTGGCTGGGGTGATGGGGGTGGGGGGGCAACTGGGCAACTGGGCTGCCTGTCTCTTATCCTCCAGCTGGCGAACTCAGGCTCTTTCTCATGGCAACAGCAGGGTTCCAGCAGAGAGGGGAAGCGTGCAAGTCCTCTCCAGTCCTAGGCTTGGAATCCCGTGTTGCTCCTGACGCATTCTATTGATCAAAGTGAGCCCCTGATGACCCTCAAGGGGTAGGGAAACAGACTCAGCTCTTGATAGGAGGAGGCTGCAAAGTCACGCAGCCAAGGGTGGGATGGAGAACTGAGACACTTGTAAAAACAGTACCTTTAACCAAAAGTAACTTAGCACATCTGATCACCTCACTAACAGACCCTGGTGAGGACTTGGCCTAATATTCTAAATCGGGGCTCTGCAAACTTTTCCTGTAAAGGCCCAGATCATAACTGTTTCAGACTTGGCGGATCCTACAGGCTCAGTCACAACTCCTCACCTCCGCTGTTGTAGCTTGAACGCAGCCGTTTAAAAACCGGAAGGGGCACCCGGGTGGCTCAGTCGGTTGAGCGTCAGACTTCGGCTCAGGTCATAATTTCACGGTTTGTGAGTTTGAGCCCCGTGTCGGGCTCTGTGCTGACAGCTCAGAGCCTGGAGCCAGCCTCAGATTCTGTGTCTCCTCCTCTCTCTGCCCCTCCCATGCTCATAATAAATACATGTCTCTCAACAATAAGTACACGTTAAGAAAAAAATTTTTTTAAATAAATAATAATAATAAAAAAAAACAGAAGCCAATGAGTGTGGCTCCTTCCAGTCAAAGTTTACTTACAAAACCAAGCTGCTGGCCAGATTCGATCCACAGGCTGTGGTTTGCTGGCCCCTGTTCTACATGCATTGAGAAACTGTTAAAAAGGTTTTAGGTAGGGGAGTCCTGAGAGCAAATAGGAAAATGCTCGCAGGCTGGAGAGTGAATTGGGGGTGGGGCAAGGAACAGACCTGGAAGTGTGGAGACCCGTCAGGGGGCTGCTGGGGTGTCCAGGAGCGAGACGATGGTGGCACCAGGCTGCATGGTGGCAGCCGGTGTGGGGAGGCTATTTGCATTGGAATCACATGTACAGGTAGGAGCCACCAATCCTGCAGAAGGAAGGGGCTGAATGTGGGCGGTGAGGCACAGTAGCTAAGGGGTGCTTCAAGAGACTGGGAACAGGGTGATGCCATCAGCAGAGGTAGGCATGGGTGGGGATCCAGAGAAGCTGAAATTAAAGGCATGCTCTCTGCCTTCAAGGAGCTCATCTCCTAAGAGGAGACAAAGACGTCTCTTGGGGTCAGAGAAAGAGGGCAGTGTATACTGGAGAGTCATAGCAGGGGAAACTGAGGCCCAGGGTGGCCAGAAGGACATCTCCGAGGTCAGGCTGCGATTGGATGAGACCCGACCCTGGGAGCCCGTCTCCTAGGCTCATTCCCTTAGAACATCTCGTTCTTCCTCTGCTACTGTCTGTCACCCAACTGCTCCAAGGGGTTGGGGGGTGGGGGGCTGGAGAAAAAGCATCTCCTTGGTGGATTTGTAAGCAAGCACAGGGACTCTAGTGATAATTTGCCTCCACCAGGCCCGATGGGTATCTGGCTCAGCCCTGAATAGGGTCTTTAGTTTCTGGAAGCTTACAAGAAAAAGGATTTCGAGCTCCGGGGTTTTAACATCACAAGGAAATAAAGTCCCCTGCAGAATTAGAAGATCAGATAAGTCCAGACAAAAATAGCTTTACATAAAGTAAAAATATCTATCTGGCTTTCCACACCCCCCCCCCCATCCCAGCCAGACACAAGAAATAGAGAGGGTCCTCAGTCTGATGAAGAGCATCTCCCCACCCATTCGGATTCCAGGAGGCTCTTGAGAACACAGAGGTGATATGAGAAGTTAAAGAGGGAAGTCCAAAGTGCAGCTTTCCCCTCCCAGTCTCCAGGAGAGAAGCTCGACCCATAACCCCGTGGGAGCCTCAGCTTCCTACAGAAGGGACTCGCCGAGGGGTGCAGAGTGTGGCTTATAAACGCTCGGGGTGAAAAGAAAGGCCTCTCCCTTGGTTGCCAGCTCGTTTACTGCTCCAGTCCTGGGGATGAAAAGGTTGTCGTGCGAGTGGTGCACCCTGATCTTTCCTGCCCCCCACACCAAGCAGAAAGGAGGTGTGGACAAGCATACCCTCTGGGGTTACGCAGACGGGGCTGGAGTCCCGCCTCTGTGTGACCTCAGTTTTCTCATCTGGACAATGGGGATAATAATGATATGCATCTGCAGTGTGGCTGTGGGAATGAAACAAAATAATGTGTATAAAATTGGTGACACATCGCGGGAGCCAAATAAACAATTGTTCTAAGCATCGTTTGTTTTTGTTTCTTTTTTTTTTTTTTCCTCTAAGGGCTAATCGTTGGCAAAGAAAGAAGAGGAAAAAATTGAAAAGAAAAATATGGTAAAGTTCTCGTGTAGCTCTCGTCCGAGACGAGCATTTGTAATAAAGGCAAATAGGCAAAGACTCCAAAGTCATAAACCCAAAACATGACAGATAAAACCAGCCTCTGCTCTGGTGTCCAGAATATCTCCTAGACCAGGAGTCTGCAAACCAAGGGCCAAGTTTATCTCGCTGCCTGGTTTTTGCCAGTAAGTTTTGTGACCACTCATTTGTTGATGGTCTGTGGTACTGGGATCGCAGTGACAGAACCGAGATGACCTGACCCGCAAAACTGAAAATATTGACTACCTGGCCCTTTACAGTAAGTTTGCTCCATCTAGAACAATCCCACTATGGGCGGAGCTTCCTGGTACCAGGCGCTGTGTCGGGCTGTGTACCTGCACCACCTTGTTGAGTCCCCCCCGCCCCCGACCATCCCGGGAAACAGGTAAAGTCATGACCACACAAGGGCAAGATGTGACCCCAGGCTCAAACTGATTCAAAGATCTCTTCCTTAAGCACTTGCAGGAGGGAAAAACAGATTTAGGGTCTGCTCTGCTCCGCCACGTTGAAAGGGCTAAGCTGTGATTCTCAACCCTGCCACTCATTAGAATCACCCAGGGAGCTTTAAAGAATAGGATCCCCCCTTTCCCACAATCAGAGAGTCTGATTTAATTTTAATTGGTCTGGGATCGGGGTGGATTTTTTTTTTTATAGCTCTCGAGGTGATTGTGACGTGCAGGGTCCACAGAGCTAAAGGAAGGTGACCATTGTCCCCTAAACTCCAGAATGACGGAGAGCCCGCCTGAGTGGGATGCCCTCTGGCATTGGCATCACCGAGCACACACGCCTTAACCTCTTAGTCCTTCCGTCATCGGTGGATGACGCAGGACTCAGGAAAGGATGCACCAGTCCTGAGCCAGACCTCCCCCGTGACTGTTCTGTCTCCCTCCTGGCCCACACATCGGTCTTACATGGAGCTAATTAGTTGATATAAGGCCACTCCTAAGGGATTGTGGGGGGAAATCACTCTTTAAGCCCCCTATGGTCTCCAGTGGGGAATTCGCTACTATGGTCTCCAGTGGGGATCAAGAAACTCCCTTCTGTCTGCAAACAATGATGCTCCCTGCAAAAGTGCAGTGTCTACTCTCTCTGGGCCAGTCGGTGGCCCAGCTTTACGAATTCTTTCATCCTCCAAGCTAGGAGGGAGGTTCTGGTTATTGACCACATTTTATGGATGGGGAAACTGAGGCCGGGAGGAGGGGGCCGAGTTTCCGATCTGGAACAGAGCTCTGTTGCACGGGTCTCCTGGCCCCCAGCCCCGAGAACATTCTTCCAGGAGGGGCCTCTTTAAATCGCCGCGCACGACATCTCCTTGGCTGCGGAAGATCTTGGTTCTGGGAATGCTTGCTGAAAAAATAATAGGTCAGGATATTTCTTTCCCCCCCTTGATCGGGCCCGTCAGTATTCTCGGGAGAGAACTAAGCCATCAGGAGAAGGTTATCCTGCAGCAGGGCCCCCTCGCTGCCATAGGTCTAATAAAACAAAACCACAGCCAAATTAGGGGCATATTTCATCTAATGGGAGGAAATATATGTGGCATTTCTGCCTGGCGGTTGACCTGCTGCATTTATGCGCAGAGAGGGGGTTCGATACATCACGGGGCAGTTACACGCTGCCTAAGTGGCCTCTCGGGCGAGCGAGGGACGAGAAGAAAAATCTCAGCCCCGTGTGTCCGTTTTCTTGTGTTTCCACTGCCTCGCTCTTGGGCCAGCACTTCCAGGAAGAGTCACAAGGCTCTGGCCCGGGGGGAAAGACCCCCCCCCCCTCCCCGGGAATGGCTCCAAACATCAGGGCTACAGTCCCCACTGTGGCACACATTGGCTGTGTGTCCCTGGGCGAGCCACGGCTCCTCTCTGAGTCTGGATTTCCCCATCTCTGAAATGGGTAGGGGCCAGGATCTTGCCTTCCAAGCGGGCTCAGCAATGATCCTGAATGTGGGGACAGGGGGCTGATTTTTAAGATGGCCTTGGGGGGGGCAAACTACCCCACAGGTGACCCTGAGTCTTCTAGCTCTTAACCATCAGGGTTATGCTGTTGTCTGTGTAACCCAGGGATGTCCAGCTATTGGAACTCAGCCCTACCAAATACACACACACGCACACACACACACACACACACACACACACACGACATGTACGTGTATGTGTATACACATGTATAAACGTATACATGTTTGTAAATTGTGATCATGTCCCACTGTGGTCACAGACTATGCATATTATAAAACAGAGACAGAAATGGAAAATGTTAAAGGCAAAGTTAAACTATCTATAGAAGTTCTATTAAAATTCCAACATCCTCTCCCACCCCCGGGACGCCCAATCTCTCCCGCCCTGATCTACTTGTGTCTTTCCTAGACCACTTATCACCTCCAAACAGATTCTTAAGTTAGTGATTTATAACTTCTGCCTCCTCCGGGGCTGGGAAATCAGTCTGGAAAGAAAGGGAGACCCAGCCACTGCACCCCCAGGACTGGGGTTCCTTCTCCTAACGCATGTGCTTCCCCAGAAGGAAGTTTCTAAATAAACAGGCTCCTGGAAAACTGGGGAAAAACTACAAACGCCTTAGGAGAATGTACTGGGAGATGTTTATGGAATAATCTGGGAATGTTAACCCAGAAATGGATTCTGTCCGCGGCTATTTATGGGTGATTGCGTTGATGGCATCAGACGAGCTTCGGAGTATGTGTTTCGCGCGAGAGAGAATACGCCAGAACCTGTTAGGTGTGGCCGCATCCCTGGTCTCACGTGATCCTCTTGGCTCCCGGAGGAGATGGTCCTAGGATCTTCCCATCTTAGGGATGACGGCATTGAGACAAGTCGGCCAGCCAGGCAGAGCTTTCAAACACAAGCCTGTCCAACTCCATGCTGCTCCCATGTTTCGACATCTCTTGGCTGCCACGAGCGTGGCCAGGTGCCACGCGCCCCTGGCTGCCCCGGGAGGGCGCGTCTTGGAGCTGACCGTCCGTGGGTCTGGGAGGCAGACGTGTCGCAGTACATGGGCTTCTGGGCTGTGGTGTTGGCCGCGGTCCAGGCTCTGTGCCGACGACATCGGCTGGAGGAGCCAGAGCGCTCTGATTTAGGGCCCATCTGGATGGACAGCCGACAGGAACGGGGCCGCTCCAGACGCTCAGAGAGAGTGATAAGCACGGCCTCCGGGTGCCCCTACATTCCTGGACAGTGACGTGGTCGAGGAAGTGGTTGTGTGGAATGCCTCGGCGGATCCCCCTCTTTCCCCCGCCCCTCCCTCCTGGCTGTGGCCTCCCAGGGACCCCTAAAATCAGTGATGACCCCTCGCTCCAGGGAGCTCTGACTCCTCCCACCCCAGACTCCAGGAGGCCTGAAGAGGGGGCTCGGGAACTGCTCATCAAAGAAGACCTAAGCTTCAGGGACACGGCCTCCTGCCCAGGAATATGGGGATCCCCCCACCCCACCCCAAGAGACATTCCCCGGCCACCACCTACTTATTTCTGAAAATGAGGGCCAACCCCAATCCCAATCCATTCTCCACGCTGCACAAAGCCTTTCTTAAACCTCATCCAACCATGTCCTTCCTCTGCCTACAGCCTTCTATAGCTCCCCACTGCCCTCAAATTAAGTCCAAATTCTTTCTCTTTGGGGCTAGAAGATTTGGCTCCCGTCGATCTCCATGCCTCCCTCTTTGGTAACCTGTCCCCCCACCCCCAGCTGTCAGTCCTCTGAGACACAGTCACCCACCCACACTTACTCTATTTTCACGAAAACATGTGGTCCTCGGATGTGCTGGCGCCTTGCTCACCACCAGGCTTTTGCACAGGCTGATCTTGCACCTGCAACTTTCTCCCCTCTCACCTTCTTCGGACTCAGTCCAGCCCATCGCCAGGTCTGCCCTGCAGGAAGCCTGCCCAGACCCCACCCCTGCCTGGCTCAGGCACCTCCTTGGGGCTTCCCTCCACGGCCCTGATGATCCCTGGGAGGTCTGTAGGGACAGGGATGGTATCCCCCCTGTTCACCATGGCTCCCAGCACCTTGCATGCAGTGAGCACCCAATAAACCTTTGTGACTCGTCCGTGGGTTTGAGCCCCGCGTGGGGCTCTGTGCTGACAGCTCGGAGCCTGGAGCCTGCTTCGGATTCTGTGTCTCCCTCTCTTTCTCTGCCCCTCCCCCACTCATGCTCTCTCTCTCTCTCTCTCTCTAAAGTAAATAAACACTTAAAACAAAATTAATAGTAATTTGTATTGGGTACTATGATGGGGCTGGCATGGTTCTAAAGCACTTTGCATGTAATCACTACTTTCGTCTCCGCTCTATGAGGTAAGTATGATTATTATCCCATTTACAGATTGGGAAAGCAAAGCCCAGAGAGGTTAAGTAACTTGCCCAAGGTCACACAGCTGGCAAAAAGCAAATGTGAGCAGGCCGGCCCCAGAGTCCCTGATATCCCCACCAACCGAAAGACCAAGGGGCCAGGACAAGCTCGTGGCAACGAGCAGACATGAGAATGGGGCTCACCTGCACCAGCCAAGCCGAGCGTTGGGAACCAGTGAGTTTAACTCCGTACACAGCCTCGGTAGGCACCAGATTATCAGACCCAAGTGCCATTGAGGACCACTAGTCATTGCCGCAGCTGGGCTCAGGACCTGGTTCTGCCCACAGTGGGGGAACTTGACTCTATCCTCCACGGGCTCGATCTCCAGCATGGCCACTCACTTGCTGTGTGACCTTAGGCAAGTTACTTCACCTCTCTGGGCTTCAGATTCTGTAGTTGAAAACTGGGATACTAACAGTGCCCTGTTAGGGTTTGGGGGAGGATTAAATACATTACTATGCGTTCATCTCTCAGAACAATTTCTGGCACAGAGTTAGCCTTATGTAAGTGCTGGCAACAGCCAGGTTCCCAACTTTCTCACCCCCTGCCTTTACAAGAGCAAATCACATTACATGTTCCAATTACTCCCTGGGCAAATGGAATCACCTCCTCCCCTGGGGGGAGGGGACACGCCTAAGCTCTCCGAAGAACCTCTAGGGGGCCAAACATACAAGCCGGAGTCCCAGTACCGCTCCATCTATGCTGTGTGATCTTACCCGAGTAGCTTGTCGTCTCTGGGCCACAGTTGCCCCCTGTGTACAAGGGAAAGGGAGCTGCTGTTCCCTGAGGTCCCTGTCAGCGCTAACCTGAACGTTCGACCTCCCCATCAGGAGCGTGTGGTCCTGAGGCAGCGAGGAGACTGTCTCCAAGGGGAGGGCACCACTTTGGACCCTGAGAGGGGAGAGGGGGCCCCAGGGGGCGGGGATGGGCAAGACCCTTTTGTCTGCTAAGGTCGTGAGTACTTTTTGGCCTCAGCAGGCATCTGGCCAGGTCCAGGGGCAGGGAGCCCAGCAGCCCCCGTTGCCTCCCGCAGGCTGCCTCATGCCTGGCTTTATGGGGCCTGACCTGCTCCCTCCAGGGCTCATTATCTGGGCAGCCAGCTGGGGCCCCGGGCGCCTCTGTTACCACCAGGCCCCGGGGGGGAGGCACTCACTCAGCACCCCACCCCTGCCAGGGGTGGGGCACTGCCCCTCCCCACCACCGAGGGCAGAGGGGACGGGTAGGCTTGTGAGGGACCCCGGGAGGAGATGCACCGGACCAAGGCGGGTAGAAGGAACTTCCACCCTCGTGTCTGGGCTTCCACTAACCCTTCTCCTCTCTGCTCTGCGTCCCTGGCAGCAGGAGGCTGGCCCCAGCGCCGCACAGACCCCAGTTCATTCCTGGCTCTGCTGCTGCCAAGCTGGGCCGCCCTAAGCAAGCGTCTGCGCCTCTCTGAGCCTCAGTTTGCGCATCTGTAATGTGGGCCTCCTACTTCCATCTTGCTGGTCTGCTCGGAGGGTTGAAAGGGACTGCAGTGCAGGCCCAGGTTGCAGGGGGCTGGGTGGGTCTGGCAAGCTCGACGAAAGCTCCTTCTTTGCTTCCTCTCCCTTTGAGCCCCTCCTCTTTGATCTTGTCTCTTTGCTCCACACTCCAGCAGCGCCCGGTTTCCCTTCGCGAGGCCGAGGGGCCAGTCTGGCTTTCATTTCGAGTCCCTCCGGAGTGCCGCCTCTTCCCACCCTCCCATCCCGCCCTCGCTCTCGCTCTGCCTCTCTCCCCGCCCCCCTTAATCTTGTGTTAATCTCCTAACAACCTTTCCAACACGGGTTACATCCTTCTTATCTTGGTTAAGCATTTTGGTGAACTCAGAGCCTCTTGTCACTTAGGGATTTTTCCCTGCTGCTTAAAGCATCTGTGCTTGCATATTCTCCCTCTCTCTCTGTCTCTCTGTCTCTCTCTCTCTCTCTCACTCACACATGTGCAATATAGCACATCCCCGTGGGGACAGTTGACCAGTGCGTTGGCGTCTGGGTGGGAGGACGGAGAGGGACAGCGTCTCTCACCAAAGCAGGACGCTTCCCATGTTCCCAGGGCTCTGAGCATGCTGTGTGCAGAGCCTGATGTCATGGGTCCCCATCCTCAAGCCGGGCTCTGTCTCGCCCCACGCCCAGAGGAGGACTCACAGCGCTGTAAGGGCACTGCTCCTTATCTACCGGGGAAGTCACATGTGAATCAACATGTTTGCTTATTTATTTGCCCACTTCTAGCATGTCCTGTCCCGGGGGGGGGGGGGAGGGAGGCAAGGGTGGCATTGACGGTATCCACCCCTCGCAGAGCAGCTGGCAAGGGCAAGACGTGGGCACACCGAGTCACGGCAGCTTGAGAGCCTGCACACAGGCCTGGATTGGCCAAGGCTTCTGGGAAAGAGGGTCTCGAGCTGGGAGGCCAAGAAGGGGTGTGCCTGGCAACGGGGATTGGATGGGTAAGAGGGAGTTACGGGCAGCATTGGGACTGCGGGGTTGGGGGGGTTCCAAGGAGGGCGGTAAAGGAGACAGACAGGTAGAGCGGGAGTCCAGGGAGGGCAACTATTTTTAAAAGTATTATTTATTTATTTATTGAGAGAGAGAGAGAGAGAGAGCAGGAACAGGGGAGGGACAGAGAGAGGGAGAATCTGAAGCAGGCTCCACACTGACAGCACAGAGCCCATCTGGGGGCTCGAACCGTAAGATCATGACCTGAGCCAAAATCAGGAGTCCGACACTTAACCGACTGAGCCACCCAGGCGCCCCCAGGGAGGGCAACTTAAGGCCATCTGGGGAAGATCTGGAAAGCCAGACTAAGATCACCTCTTTGGGGAAAAGGTTCCTTGGTGCCCCCAACCCCAAGTCATTCAGTATTTCCTGAATAGACAGATTCAGATAGATCCATCAACCTAGCTCTCCTCAGCCGTGTGCAAGCCCTGGCGCTGCTGCTCCTTTGCTAAGATTCTGCAGAAAGTCGCTCCAGCTAAGCCTCAGTTTTCCCATCTGCAAAACGGGCACGTTGATAACAATGTAATATGTATTAGTCTGGGTTTTGCACAGAAACAGAACCAAGAGGTACATATGTAACTACGTATAAAAATATAACAGATTTGTTATAAGGAATTGGCTTATGTGACTACAGAGGAGGCCGGGATGTCCAAGACTGGTGGCCAACAGGCTGGAGGCCAGGAGAGCCTACAGAGGCACTCAGGTCCACATCTGAAGGTCTGAGAACTCGCAAGGCTGGAGGTTAGAAGCTCCAGGTTGAGTCTGAGTCAGAAGGCAGGCGCAGACCAATGTCCCGGCTCAAAGACCGGCAGGCAGGGAGACAGAATTCTTCCTTACTCCACTTTCCAAGCCCTCAGTGGATTGCATGAGGCCCACCCACGTTGGGGAGGGCACTGTGCTTTCCTTAGCCCTCGGATTCACATGTTAATCTCATCCAGAAACACCCTCACAGACACACCCCAGAAATTATGTTTAACCAAATATTTGGGCACCTCCTGGCCCCGGCAAGCTGACACATAAAATTAACCATCCCATAATATATGCTAATAAAATGACAGCTGACCAGGGAGGCAAACATCACAGGGCCAGCACCCAGGGGCGGAATGAATGTGTCACTTATGCCCGGCGGGTCTGAGCAGGTCACAGAGACCAAGCGTCGGAAAGCTACAGCCCGCAGGCCAAGTCTGGCCTGGTTCCTCTTTTTGTAAATAAAGTTTTATTGGCACACAGCTCTGCCCATTCATCTATGTAGCATCTGTGGCTGCTTTCATGCTACAACGGCAGCATAGAGTGAAAGTGACCAAACCCACGTGGCCTGCAAAGCCTAAAAGATATTTACCGTCTGGCACTTTACAGAGGAGTTTGCCTGCCCCTGCCTTAGACACGTAGTGCCTCAGTTTTCTTGTTGGGAAAATGGGTACAGTAATAGTACCCATTTTTCATAACATTACCGGGAGGATTCAGTGGGGCTGGTGAAGGGCTAGGCATACAGCAGGCGCTCCACAACTGGCAAATTTCAATGTGGTCGTGGTTGTATTATGGAGTGCTGGTGTGGCCACCAGTTATGAGTATCAGATAAACCTGAGAAGCCAGTTTGGGGTTGCCTCTGGCTCTTCAGGAAATGGATACTGCTTCGGAGGGTTGAGGCGGCTGGTCCAGGCCTGGCTGGGATCCTTTTCAATACGAAGGAGCCATTCCCGCCCATGAGAAATAAAAGACCAACTGGGGAAGTCATGCCAGGCGTCCATAATCGTCTGTGATTTGGACTCAGCCTCTCTCAAGACAAAAGGATTTTGTCAAAGGCTTTTCACAGTCCAGTGCCCCCGTAGCCCAAGGTCACTTGGATCGTGTCCTCGCTGACACATATTTATTATCAGGTGGAAATGGCGCTTGGGTTTCTCCCAAGCTGTGCGCAGACGCTGTCTCAGGCCGCCGCTGAACCCTCCAGCAGGTGACCTTGGCAGAAATGTGGCTGTGAGTGGGGCTGGCCCCGGGGTGGGTTTACCCATGAATGCCAGTGGCCGGAGGAAGAGTGGGTGGGAGGCTCTCCCTGCTGCCCACTCAGCAGCTGTGCAATACAACTTCAGGGCAGGCTTTAAACTGAGCCTCAGTTTCCTCATCTCTAAAATGTGCATGAGCGACACCTGTAACATGTGAACTATGCCTGGCCCACGTGAGCGCCAGATAACCCGCAGATGTTATGCATACTTTTGTTCACAGCCTCCTCATTTCTGAAGCTACAGCACAGTAAGTAAGAAAACAGGCTCTGCAAACAGGCTCTGCAAACATGTAGGATTCAGCTTCAGCACCTGACCGGATGCTTAGAAGCTATGGGACCTTGGATAAGCTGCCCTTCCTAAGACTCAGTCTCGCCTGCAAAGTGGCTTAAGGACAGCATCAACCTCAGACAAAGCACAGGCTTCAAAGTGGCCAACACACACCAGGGGCTCCAGAAATGGTCTCAACCCTCATGGGAGGATTGCACACCCCACATAATATCATCATGAAGTGAAAAGACTGAGATGGACAAATACCACGGAGACCAGAATGCACCCAGAAGGTACTGGTTTCCTCAAATAAGAGAGAGGTGTTCTCTATCCCCTTCCAGTGGACTGCTATGGGTCGGGGTCAGCCCATGCCTGATAGGGGCCCAGGCAATATTCCAGAGTAGCTAATGCCCTGCTCAGCTCAGACAGATTTGGGTTCTAATTCTCTCCAGGAAAGACTGAACAAATTGGTTTCACTTCCTGAGATTCTAAACCCCCTTTCATTTTTTATTCTTTATTTTATCCAATATCATACTGAATGCCTACTGTGCACCAGGAACCATCCTAGGTGTGGAGATACAGCAGAGAGCAAGATGGTCAAAGCCTCTTCCTACTGAATATGTGAGACAGGCAGCAAATAAGTAAGTGAATAAATATTGAGTGCAAGATGATAAATGCTAAGGAAAAATTAGAGTAGGGTGAGCATATTGAAAGGGAAAGAGGTGTTGCTCTAGATTTGATGATCAGGGGAGACCTCTTTGCAGAAGTGACTCTTGAAAGAAAAACAGGGGTAATAATAGTATTACCTCCAGGATATTGTCAGGTTTTATTCAGGTAACCAGATAAAGCTCTTAACACATTGCCTAGCACATAGTAGACACTACACGCATGTTGGTTGGATGGTGGGTGGATAGGATGGATGGATGGATGGATGGATGGATGGATGGATGAGTGGATGGATGGATGGAAGAGAGGATGAATAGATGGATGGATGGATGGATGGATGGATGGATGAGTGGATGGATGGATGGATGAGTGGATGGATGGATGGATGAGAGGATGGATGGATGGATGGATGGATGGATGGATGGATGAGTGGATGGATGGATGGAAGAGAGGATGAATGGATGGATGGATGGATGGATGGATGGATGAGTGGATGGATGGATGGATGGATGGATGAGAGGATGGATGGATGGATGGATGGACGGATGAGTGGATGGATGGATGGATGAGTGGATGGATGGATGGATGAGAGGATGGATGGATGGATGGATGAGTGGATGGATGGATGGAAGAGAGGATGAATAGATGGATGGATGGATGGATGGATGAGTGGATGGATGGATGGATGGATGGATGGATGAGAGGATGGATGGATGGATGGATGGATGGATGGATGGATGAGTGGATGGATGGATGGATGAGAGGATGGATGGATGGGTGGATGGATGGATGGATGGATGAGTGGATGGATGGATGGATGGATGGATGAGAGGATGAATAGATGGATGGATGGATGGATGGATGGATGGATGGATGAGTGGATGGATGGATGGATGAGTGGATGGATGGATGGATGGATGAGAGGATGGATGGATGGATGGATGGATGGATGGATGAGTGGATGGATGGAAGAGAGGATGAATAGATGGATGGATGGATGGATGGATGGATGGATGAGAGGATGGATGGATGGATGGATGGATGGATGGATGGATGAGTGGATGGATGGATGGATGAGTGGATGGATGGATGAGAGGATGGATGGATGGATGGATGGATGAGTGGATGGATGGATAGATAGATGGATATTTGATGCATTGATGAGTGGATAGTGGATAGATGGGTGGATGGATACATGGACGGATAGATGGATAGGCAGATGGATGGATAAGTGGATTGATGGATGGGACATAAATGGTATTCTCAAATGGTGTAACTAAAGAGATATTAAGGAAATGACCATGCACAGAGGTGTGAGCAGGGCTTAGGGAACCAACAAGGAATGTCAAGGCACACAGGGGCTAGCTACAGAGGAAGATAATACCACTACTGGTCTTGAAGGGCAGAAGAAGTTAGAAATATACCAGAACCTGCACTGTGGCCTGACCAGAGCTATCACTATAGGTGGAAAACTCAGCCAAAACAAGGGTCCAGGAGGGAAGAAGGAGATCATAAATACTGGATCTCACTCCCTTCCAGCCTCTGATCTCCTTCTGGCACCTGTCATTGATCCTGCTCACCCAGATGCCAGAAGCTAAGGGACCCCAGCCCCATGTGGCCCACAGAGGGCACCGTCTCAGAACTACAGCAAAACAAAGAGGGGTAGAGAAAGGATCCGGAGACAAAAAGCAAATGACCAGTGCTGATGGGCAGATGAATCTGGAAACGGGTCTGGAAGTTGCTAAATGAGTGCAGAGGTCTCCATTACAAATCAAAGTTCTTTCTCTCATCTCTGGCTCCCTTGGAAATATTCTTATTAGTCAAGGGAGGTGAATATCTTCATCAAAAAAAATCTTAGTAACTGAACACAAGGAACATCTATTTCTCAGTCATGTGACAATCCAACGCAGGTTGTCCTTGAAGAGGTGACACGGGAACCAGCCGGGACTCCCATCTTTCATAAGTGGGGGAAGGGAGAGTCACCAGGTGCAGCCTGGCTCAAGGAGGAAGTGATCCATCGCTCCCGCTCACATCCCATTGGCCAGAACTCGTCACATGACCCGCTGGCCACAAGGAGGCTGGGAAATGCAATGTTCTTTTGTTCCCCGGGGAAGTTCTGTCAGATTTGGAGAGCAGACAGCCCATCCCCTCCACATTATTTCAGGACATGAAGCTGCCTGATACAAAGAAAGAAATCAGCCAGCTCTGACCTTAAGGCAGTAAGATGTAGGCAAGTTGATACACGCCTGGATTTGGAGGGTAGCACAGACTTGGGCTAGGGGACAGTTGTGTTAGCACAGACAGGACACTCGCTTCTCCTCTCCTTTGTGTCAGTGTCTCTAGGATGGAAAAGTGCCTGGCCCAGAACGTGTGTGGAGGTTTGCAAAGTTGACCAGCGTAGTTAGGAGTCTCCAAGGTGGTGGGGCGGGTGCAGTGTGCCCCACACCGGGACACATACTGTGCTCTCCGCCCTCACGAGCATTGTCCCATTAGCCAGGGTCCAGGCGCTGCCTGCTGGCGGTGAGCAGCTGATAATAGCCCTGGAGGGAAGGAGGTAATGCCTACCGAGACCACATTTTATGATAGAAAAATAAGGATGAGGGCTATTTCCCTGATTTGTGAATTTCTTTATGTGCAACATCTTCCATCGGTATAAAACTGACATCGCATTTAGTTATTCATTTCTCAAATGGCCTTTATGGAAAAGAATACGACTGTGTGGTGGCCTGGGAAAACCCGGCTCCCTTCACTGCTGCTGGAAACTGCCGGGGCCGCACGTTCTGCCAGGGGACGGTGTTCTAGGGACAGTTCCCACCCCCAAATAAAGACACTTAGGGATGTCTAGTGGTAATGGGAGGGAGCCGGTAAGAGCACAGACCATGCAGTCTAAATGTCTGCGTTCTGACCCCTACCCTCGTTCCTCGGCTGTGTGGTCTTGGAGTTGTTACTAAACCTCTCTGTGCTTCAGTGTCCTTAGCAGAAGCAGTTGTGGTGCCCTCCCAGGATCTTTGTGAATGACTACCCAGGAGCGCTCTGGTGCTCGACCTAGAAAAAAAGAAGTTCTCAAGAAGTTATCAGAGGAGGGAGTGTCCTTCTGGGTTACCATTCATTCAACAGACATGAATCGAACATTCACTGGTCCTTGTCACCAGGGTGAACCAGATGGGGTCCCTGAGGGCACAACCAGAATGCAGGGGTGGATGTGGAGGGACAATCCCACAGATGCCTCTTCATTTGGAGACTTTAAGGAAAATTCTGGAGTGAGAGGTTGACTGCAGCCCCTGGGGGTCCCAGATGGGCTCCGGGATCTTGTCTTGCCACCCAATGACTCCTTGTGCTAGGACCTGCTGGGGCACTTCAGGAGGCGGTGCCCCTGGCCCACGTGCTCATGTGACATCAAGGCAGAGACCCCGGGCATGAAGGCCACAGAACCACACAACAGCAGGTGCATGGCCAAGCACAGAGGCTGAGATGGAAAAGTCTGAAGGGCAGCCCAGCCCCCACCAACTTCGAATCCCGGTCACAGCCTCCACTCCTACCTAGGCTGCTGCCCAGCTGTGGCCCCTCTGTGGCTCCTGCCTCCCACTCTGTGAGCCTTGGGGGGAGCCACAGGCCTCGGGGGTATAGGAGAGGAGGCTCTGGAGACGTCAGCATCCTACAGGTTAGACAAAGCAGGAGGCAAAGTGGAGAGTGAGCTTGCATAGGGGCTCAAAGACCCAGATTCCTTGCTTGTGCTGGGACCTTGGATAACCCTCTCTTCGTCTCCAGCTTCCCTATTCTTATAATAACATGATAACAACGTCACCTCCTGGAGCCATGGTGTGGGCTGATAAGATGAGCCACTTAGCATGGACCACTACTTGAGTAGACCTCTGTCAAAGGCAGCATGGCTTATCATCAGGGGGCGGGACCGGGCTTGGGAGTGGCACTGGGCTGGGTTCCAAACCCAGGGTTACTCATTACCTGCCATGAGGCACTGGGCCCATCACCAGATCCAACCTCTCTGGGCCTCAGCTTTCCCATCTGTAAAATAGGGACAGTGGGAACTGTACTTGAATCCTTGGTCCATTGTGAAGGTTAAAAAGAAACATGAGATCAAAAGCATACAGCACAGTGCCCATCGGGGAGCAGTCAATGACTATTTCTGAGCACTACTTACCTTTCCAGCACTTGTGACAGCGCCTGTGGAGTTTACAGTCAGATGGGAGAGATGAGCACAGATGAGGCAAAATATAGAATATGTTACATGAGGGCAGTAAGTAAGGTACTTGCTTTGGAAGAAAGGTAGGCAGAGGGGATGAGATGTGTTGAAGGGGCTGGAATCTTGCTGGGGTGGCCAGGAAGAGCTCAGAGAAGAAGTGACATCTGAGAGAGCCAGTGGCAGCAACGGAATGAGGCGTGGGATCATCCACAATAATGGAGGTCTGGGCAGAGGCACGGCAAGGACAAAGGTCCTGGGGTGCATCCGAGGAAGGGAAGGGAAACAGGGGACAGGACCAGAGAAGTGAGGGGGCAGATGTGGCCATCATAAGAGCTTTGGCCCTTTCTCAGGATGAGATGGGAGCCCCTGGAGGATTGTGAGCACAGCAATGATGGGATTTGACGTTTTGAAAAGAACACTCAGACTGATATGTTCAGTGCAGACAAAGTTGGACACAGGGACACCACTAGGAGACCATGGTCCAGGCCAGAGGAGTGGTGGTGGCTGTTGAGGAGGTGAATGTCACCATGGCTTAGCTTACCAAGCCATTGTGGTCTGTGGGTGCATGCCAGGCTCATGGTACATACTTCTTCCCAGTGCTTGGCCCCCTGATGGCTGGGCCTGCCTACAATGGCTGCCCCCTCCAGACAGACTCACCTCCCCTGTCCCCCTCTCCCAGACATTTGCCAGCCATCCCTTCCCCACAGCCTGGCCAGGACAAGAGGTGTCAGAGACCTTCATCTTCCCCAGAGCCAATCTCCACGTTCCCTGGTCATAGCAGCTGGCTTGCGCTGGCTCCGTTCCAACATGTCTACATCTGTCTGAGACCGAGGGGCCCAGAGTAAACTCCAAATGCCCTCCAGATAACCACAGAACTGTCCCAGCTGGAAGGAGCTTCAGAGAGCCCAAGTCTGGTATCTCTGTTTCATGTAAAACAGAGGGTTGGTGAGGGTAAGCCCCCTGGCTCCCTGGGGAATTGCACCATTGACCAGTTGCAAGCCACCATTGGAACTCAAGTCCGGGTCCCCGCTCTGTAATCTCCAGCTCCAGCTGAATGGTCCCCATCCTTTGCAAAACTGTGCCTCCTCCCACAGAGGACTTCATCTGTCTACTATACAGGTACATGTCCCTCCCTCTGCAGACCTGAGCAAAGGTGGGTTGTGACCATCTCTCATGGTGACCCTGGGCTCCACTATGACCATTTGATTTGCTCAGTTCAGGGGGCTGCAGGGTGGCCAGAATTCTTAGTTCAGACCTGCCACTCAGGAGGGAAGAAGCATCAGAGAAGCAAGGTGGGGGACAGGGAACCCAGGCAGGAGCTGGCCCTGGGAGGTAGGAGGGGTCTGTGGGTGCTTTCCAGGACTTTTCACCACTTCCCTGGGCTGGCACTGTCATGGCACTTGCTTTTCCAGGCAGCCAGTTCCCCTCACCCTCGCCCACCTGGTGTCATCGCACTGCTGATGTTTTGCCCAGGTAATGGGAGGTAACGGGAGGTAACGGGTGAAAATGGGACCCTGACACAGGTCTGATTTGCATTTCTCATTACAAAGTGAGGTTGAACCTCTTTTGTCACTTGTTTTGGAAACATTTTTATTTCAATTTGTACTACTTCTTTGTGGAATATAACATTTATACCTTTTCTGTGATATAAATTCCAAGAATTTTCCTCAGTTTGTCTTTCTTTTCAGTATAGATTTTTGCCACGCATTTTTAAAAATTTCGTTGGATGTATTGATATTTTATTCTATTGTTCCTGGATCATGTTTTTACCCCATGCTTTACTCACTCACTCATTTATTAAACAGTTATTTATTGTACACCTCCTGCTTGTCAGGTCCCAGGAATGCAGAATTAAGCAGGACAAAGAAGGCCATTTTCCCTCATGGAACACGGTCAGGGAGACAGGACATAGGCAAGAAACTGATACTTAGACAAGACACTCTCAGACAGTGGCAAGCACAGTGATGAATATGGAAAAGGTGGCTTGAAACATCACAAAGGCTGGGGACATACCTGTTATAATTGTGTTGGTTACCTATTGCTAAGTAACAAATTATCACACATCTAGCAGTTGCAAACAATGTGCATTTATTATGCAAATGTTTCTGGGTGCTCTGTCCAGGGTCTCACAAAGCTGCAACTGGGCTGCATCTTCATCAGGAGGCTCAACTGGGGACCAGTCCCCTCCACCCTCATTCAGGTGATTGGCAGAATTTAGTTCTGGGGGCTGTTTGACCAAAGACCCAAGGTTTTTGCTGGCTCTCAGCAGGAGACTGCCCCTAGGTCTCAGAGGTCAGTTCATAAGGGACCAAAAGGAATCACTTGCCTCAGGAAAGGCATGCCCCCCCCAACTTTAAGGGCTTTTACCTGATTAAAAAAAAAACCCAGAATAGCCTCACCTTTGTTCCATAGCATAACCTAATCACAAGAGTGATGTCCCATCACCTTTTCCATATTTATTGATTAGCAGCAAGTCACAAACACCACCGTCATTCAAAAAGAGGTGACTACACAAGGTAGGCACACCAGGAGGTACTGGAGACAATGGTATAGCCACTGTGGAAAATAGTATGGAGGTTCCTTAAAAAATTAAAAGTGGGAATGGGGTGTCAGGTGGCTCAGGTGGTTGAGTATTTGACTTTTGATTTCAGCTCAGGTCATGATCTCAAGGTTGTGAGATCGAGCCCTGCCTTGGGATCTGGGCTGGGTGTGGAGGCTGCTTAAGATTCTCTCTCTCCCTCTGCCCCTCCCCTCCTTGCACAGGCATATGCTCCCTCTTTCTTTCTGTCTCTCAAATTAAAAAAAAAAAGAATTACCGAATGATCTGATAATTCCATGTCTGGTTATTAATCCGAAGGAAGCAAAAACAGTAACTCAAAAAGATATCCACACCCCTGTGTTTACTGCACCATTATTTATAATAGTCAAGATATGGAAACAATCTAAGTGCCCGGCAGTGGATGAATGGATAAAGAAACTGTGGTATATATATACAATGGGATATTATTCGGCCATAAAAAGGAAGGAAATTTTGCCATTCGCAACTACATGGGTGTACTTTGAGGGTATTATGCTAAGTGAAATAAGTCAGAGAAATGCAAATACTGTATGATCTCACTTATATGTGAAATATAAAAAACAAAAAAACTCAGAAACATTGCACAGATCGCTGGTTGCCAGAGGTGGGGATGGCAGGGTGGGGAACAGGTGACATAATGAAGTTCCAGTAATAAAATAAATAAGGCCTGGGGACTTAATGGACACAGCATGTTGATTATGATGAATAATACTATACTATATATTTGAAAGTTGTTAAAAGTGTAAATCTTAAAAGTTCTCATCACAAGAAAAAAAACCTGTGATGATGGATGGTGAGGTATGTTCACCAGATTTATTGCTGTAATCATGTTGCAATATATACAAATATTGAGCCATGTTGTACAACACAAAACTAATATAATATTGTTTTTCAACTATATCTCAACTTAGAAAAGAAAAAAATTATTGGGGGCCACCCTAGGATCTGTCTGCCACATAGATTTTATGAAGAATGCCCTTCAGAAAGATGACAGTTAAGCTAAAACCCAAATAAACAGAAAGAGATGACCATGCAGAGCCAAGCGTGTGGAAACAGCAAGTGCAAAGGCCCTGAGGCAGTTATGAGTTTGCAGAAAATGTTGAAAGTTGGATGTGACTGGAGTCTATTGACAGGAGGAGTGTGGGATGATGGAATGCATAAATGCAGTGCACGTGTAATGAAAATAAATTAAATTAAACGAGCGAGCATTAGGGCTTGGACCACAGGGCTGGAAATCAGGAGACCCAGCCTCCACTCCTAGGCTAGCCCCTCCCTTGCAGGGCAACCCTGGGCCACTCCCTTTCCTCCTTAGTCTGATCCCTGCCTCTGTGGGATGGAGCTTGATGGCCCTGAGGACCTTCCTAACATGAGCAACCCTAGAGTCTCTAATGGACTGAATGACACCCACAGCTAATTAGCCAATGACACCAAATTAATTAAAGCCTGGGAAAGTGATTATCTCCACCTCGGGCTTTCTCATACTTCTTGGATGTCATTGGAGGAACAGGGATAACCAGTCAACAAGAAGGAATGCAAGAAAACCCGGGGGGACAGGAGCAGGGACTTTCAATCCCCCGGAATCAATGCACAGTGTTCCGGGCCCTGGCTGGAGTGCCGTGGGTCTGCACAAATCATTAAGCCCCCTCGTCAGGCAGGATACTCAGCACGGAGCCCAGCCCTCCTCATGGACAATCCACACGGAGTTAGTTTGGCCCCGTGAAGCGTGGGGGGATCAGATTTCTCTGCTTGTCCTTGCCATGGAAAAGCAGACACGTAGCGGTGGTTGGGAGTTTGGGGTTTGCTGGGGATTTTATTCTTCATATTTTTGGTCAGTTTCCGAGGAAAAGTTGACTTTCAGCCAATCTGATGGAAGGATAGGATGGGCCTAAATCTAAGTGGGACTCTCTCCAGATTTCCTGGCATCTGTTTTTGGGGAGAACAGACTGTTTCCTGCTGGGGTGGGGGCAGGAGAGAGGGACAATGGATATTCTGAACAACTGGCTCTGCTTCACAGTCACCTCAAAGGCACAGAGTTCAAGGAGGAGTCTGGGTGAATGGAAGGCGTTGAGAGCACCTGCTAAGAATCAGGGTTCAGAAGGGAGAGCTGGGCATTCCTCTAGGGTGTTGTCCCGCCCAGGGCCCCATGGTCTGACAGCCCTCCACTGGCAGGAGACAGGGAGCTTGGCGATAAAACGTCCCAGGGTAATGACAATTGATATTGTTTTTGGAAATAGCTTTAGTGCTTTTGTAAAATCAACACTTTCCAATTGTGTGAGAAAACAGCAGGAAGGGAGAGATGACAGAGAGATGAAGAGAGGGAGGACGGAGAGACATCGAAAAGTGGAAGGAAGAAAGTAAAAGTCATCTCTAGTGACTCTAGTCCCTCTGGACTGTGAGCCCCTTGAGATGGAAGGAGCTGTGTCTTATCCCCAAAGTCTCTATTAAGGGGGAAAGTTGCTCTTGCAGGGAAAAACATGGTGAGCTCACAGATTTGCCGAGGAGGAGGACCATCTGTATCCAATTGGCTGGAAGCAAAGGCCAACACAGAGAGGGATGCAGGATCTCAGGGTGCCCACAGTCCTGCCTCTCCAGGATCTCATGCTATGTCCTGAAGGTGGTGGGTTCTGCCAGCTTTGCCTGAGCTCACTTCCTATAGCCTTGGGAGCTTCTGAAGAGGGAGGGAGCAAGCAGAGTGTGGTTTCTGGGATTCATACACGAGACTGTTGGGTGCATATGGGCAGGGGTGAGAGATGAGGGTGCAGGGCTCTGGTTTCTATTCAGAAACCCTTGTCCTGGGCAAGCTGGTGCTACTCATTTTTCATGCATAGAGAGGCAAGTAGCATCTGGATGCCTAAATAGGGGATCATCTTCTCCTTACTGATTTTGTCTCTGATGATAATCTCCTATTGGGATCTGAGATGTTCAGTGACACAGGGCGAGAGCAGGCAATGGCAGAGCAAGCACTCCCAGGCATGCTTGATGCTCACAACAGGCTGAGGGTTTATCCTTCCTCCTTCTCAAAACTGAGAAAAGGGAAGCTCTGGGAGTTGAGGAAGTGACCTCGTCAAGATCACAAGGTTACCCAGTGGCAGAGGAAAGATAAGCATGCAGACCTCCTCCCATCTGGTCTTCCCTCTTATCTTGCCAGCTTCATTTCTTGCCACTCTTTCCTCAGGGCTTTGCCCAGCACCAGTTGTGAGCTATGCACACCTCCCACCCACCCTGCAGTTTCTCATCTCCACACTGTTGAACATGCTAGTTCCTCTCTTGGAGGTCCTCTTCCCTTTCTGGAAAGCTCCAAGATGTATCTGGAGACTTAGTTAACACATCCTCCAGGCTGCCTTCCCTGATACCCCACAGTGAAGAAATGCCTTGCCTGTTTCTGCACTGTATTTGTGCCATTTATATTTATTGTTGTAATCTCCTAGTGTGTACCTCCAAGTATACTGGCATGCTTGAAGGCAGTATCTATATCCAATTTAGCTCTGTGTCCCTAGAGCTTCACGCAGATAAATATTTCTTGAATGAATAATGAATTTGGAATTGTAAATATTATTCTCATAACTTTTTGGCTAAAGTAGCAACCACCATATTAAGCTGTCTCCTTCAGTACCAGGCATGGAAACAGAGACATGGGGGTACCAATGTCCTATCACAGTGATGCTCTGCTGAACTGAACATTTTTCTTTATCCTGTTCCAGGGCCACGTGACTCCCTCATTAAGCAGATGAGATGGGCCCACCTCACTCCCCAGGAAAGCAACGTGCCCTCGCTTCCTTGGGCTGTCACCAGCCGTGTGATGAAGCTAATATCTTCTCAATTATATCCTTTCTAATTGAAATATTAATTATAAATACTTCTCCTAATTTTCTAATGAAATATCCCTGTCTCAAAGTCCATCAACCTTAGGACCAGGAGGGGATGGAGATGATAAATGGGCCAGAATCCCTAGAAATCAGTTGGAGGATTCAAGGCAGCTTTCTTGCTCACACAGTTGTTGGCCTCAAGCTGGGGTACCTGGATACTTGTCTGCACAGCCAGGGGCTTGCTCGTGTGACCTTGGACATGCCCATGGCCTCTTCTGGGCTTCCATCTCTCCATCTATAACACAGAAATAAATGTGTTCTCTACCTCCCAGGACTGCTATGAGAGGGCCCCACGCTGTGCCAGGCATACACCAAATGCTAGCCGTTGCTGTTACTAGAGAAGGAGCCTCTGGAACCTGAATGCCTGGGTTTCAGTCCCGGGCTTTCCTCTTCACCAGCTAGGTGACCTCAGACCAACAACCCGATGTTTCTGACTCTCTGTTTCCATCGTTGCCACAGGGGATGATAATAGCTCCTCCTTCACAGGAGCGTGAGGATTAAGCAATAATAAATGTAAGCCAGCGCTTAGAATAGTGGCAGATCACGCCCAGGCAGTGCTGGGTAAATCATGGCCATGTGGAGGCTGTGGTTGCCTTTATTATCTTTTTTTTTTTTTTTTTAAGTTGCCTATTCTGGATTTTGAAGAAAAATTCTAAAATATCAGAAACAAAAGAGAACTCGGGAATTATGGGAAGAGGTCCCTCCCATTTCTCAGCTGGGCAGACTGAGTGGTTAGGCCAGTTGCTGGAGGTCACAGGGCGCAGGTAAAAGCAAAGTCTCCCTGGCCCCCGCCTCCTGCTTCTGAGTCCATGAATGGGAGGTGGCCGCGTGGAGCTGGGGTGGGGGAGAGAGCAGACAGCTTGATCTCGAATCTGCTTTCAACTTTTCTCTGAGATATCTCTGCCCCATAGGAGCTGAAGGCTTTCATTTGTTACTGGTTACCAAGACTTTCCTCTTCAAAGGAGCTGCTCCCTCCTCTTGGGTGTCACTCACCCCCAGGAAGCCCAGGGTTCCAGACATAGCTCCTCTTCCTACTCCAGGACTGAGAAATGAAGGGGACGCTGGGGAAGCATTCCCAGCCATGTTGAGGGTGAATTTGACCCCGGGAAACAAGTCAAGACGCAAGAGGAACAAGCAATTCCTGAGTGCATTCCACGTGAGCCAGTGGGGAGTCCTGCCCGGGCTGGAAAGCACATTCTGTTTGGAAGATGGAAACAAACAAATCAGTAGTTAAAAGGTGATGAAATAGAGGGGGCTGGGTGCGGGGGCCCTATCTATGAGGAGGACAGAGAAGACTAACCTACTACTGCTCACACAGTGCCATGGGCCCCCATTCGATCCCCAAATGGATTTCTCCCAGGAGCCTAAGGGTCAGTAGGGAAATTAACTCCTGGTGGTTCACCCAAATATCCCAGAGTTCCTAAGGTGAGTTTGTAGACCAGCTTCCCTCCCACCCTCACCCCCTGGGAGAAAGCTTCAGCATCCTTTGTGTTTGCATTCAAATTATGAATTCTCCCTTGGCTTAGAGATAAGCCAGTGTGACTTTGGGCAACTTATTTAACCTCTCTGAACCTTGGCTGGCTATACCAATACCCAACTCACAGGGTTGATAGGAAGAGACCAGGAGATCAAATATTAAAAAAACAAAAACAAACAAACAAAAACACATAGCCATGGATCAAACCTGTTAGCCATTACCGATTCTTTTTCTTTATCCTTTTTGTCTCCTTCCCTCTTTTCTCCATTCCCCGATCTTTTACCTCTTCCTTTTCATCCTTTTTTCTGTGTCCTGTTCCTCCCCCTCTTGCCTCTTCTCCTCCTTCTCCTGCTTGACTCTTCCCCCTTTTCCTCCAGGTAAATACCAGAATAGATTTTACTCGAACAAGGCTAAGAACCGAAATGCCCGCAAACTATCTCCCAAAGGCCAGGGCAAGACCATGCTCTGCCCAGGTGAGCAGAGCAAGAAAGTTTGTCTGGGAGACACTGCTGGCCAGCCTCCCAGTGGTAGATGGGCGGAGGGCTCTTGGCTCCATTTCCCTGGCACTGAGAGGGTGCCCGAATCGGCTTCCCTGCTGCCCAGTGGGCCTCCTTTTCCTCCAACACCTTGGAGGACAAATACATTACGGCCATATTGTGGCGGAGCAGGGCGGGGTTTGGAGGTCACTCGCAAGAGGCTGGAACAAAGGCATATTGCTTCTAACTTATTTTAACAGTTTTTAGTAACATAATTTTCAGTTCATTTGGCTATCAAAAACACGCTTTTCCCCCCTTTCATTTTACCAAAAAGGTGAAGCAGATCTAGGCTGTGCTGAGGGTGCTAGTGGTTTGGTATTCTTTTATATGTATATATATATATTTTATTTTTTTATTATTTTTTTAATCCCCCCTAATTTCTCCATGCTGTGGAGAATTTGTCACACGCGCAGGTCTGTTTGATTTCATTAAACAGAATATTTAAGCATAAAAATTGTTTAATCGCCTTGTGTCATTATGAGATGAATTTCATTTTGCATACATTTGCATATTTCATCAGAATTAAGGCTGCTAATATGCAAATGAGAGACAGGTTGCGGCTGAGGTGTTTATTGTAATAGCTGCAGGCTGTTCCACTTGGACAGCTTTCTAGGTGGTGGGGAAGGAGGGGAGGGAGGACTCGGGGTGGCTCAGAACACTTCAGGAAGCCCGTGCGGGTCTCTGGGGCAAAGATGGGTGGGCATAGCCCACCTCCCTGCCCTGGGAAACTGACCAATCAGAGCTGGTGGGCTGGGGAGGCGGGAGGAGGCCCAGCTGTCTGCCCCAGAGGCTCCTGGGAGCTGGTGGGTACCAGTGCTGGGGTGAGGGACCTGGGCGAGGTTGGGGCCAGGCGGTTGGCCCAGATGCCCCTCGGGATGGGCAGATGACATTCTGGACGCCTCCACTGCCTTCTCTCCTGGTGCTGCTGCTGGTGTTTTTCATTCCCTTTGTTTTCTCCATGGCTTTGTTTCAAGCCCTATTGAGTTTCTTTTTACCCCTTATTTCTTGCTCTTTGTTTTGGCTTTGTGTGTTTCCTCCTGCGCTTCCCTCCACCCCAAATGGGCTGGCATCCTTGTCTATTGTCTTCTTTTTTTCCTCTGCTTCCTGCCCCCTTTGTGCTGTTTCCCAGCCTGCCTTGCTGGCTCCCCTACTCTCCTTTGCTCCTGCCTCACTTCCTCCTTCCTCCTTCCCGGCCCCCTCTCCCCCACCTCCCTGGCTACCCTGGAGGGCATCCGCAGCCAAGAATGGCTTGAGGTGAGGACAGAATTAGGCGGAGGCCCTGTCCCTCCATCTGAAATCTTTGATGAGTCCCTGCCCTCATTCGAAGGTCAGAGATTAGATGCGTACCATTTTCCTCTCGAGGGCCGGCTCTGCTGATCCCCAGGAGAGCCAGTTCTAAGTGCCCCCCCCCCCAACAAGTGGCCCCCCAAGGCACAGACTGAGGAGAGAACTCAGTATTTGGTGTGTAATGAGCCGGCTGCGAGGTCCAGGAGTAGTTTGATACAGATGCCATTTTCAGAAGAAAGTGGCACAGATACTCCCCGTCCCCTCCTGTTCTGGACAGCCGGTGACAGGCTCACGCACTAGTCCTGCAGAGGTGACAGGGCGATTTGGAAAAAGACCATCCTTACAGAGCAAAATTGAAAGGCGGCTTGAGCCAGGCACTGGCCTGATCAAACCAACCCCCTTCCCTAGGCCTCAGTTTCCCCATCGATCTCTTGCAATTCTCCAGAGACTTCGCTAGCAGCTGCAGACAGGGGATGATTTAGGAAGGGCATGATATGTTCATTAAATCAGCCTCTGTTTATTGAGCACCTACTGTATGTTGGACCCTCTGAGCACTGGCTACAGCCCCAAACTAGACGGGGCCCCTGCCTTCCGGCAGCTGACATTTGTGGGGGGTGGGGGAGGTGGGGAAGGCAGACCACAGGAGGAAAAAAAACAAGATCACGTCAGGCAGTAATAAATGCCAGAAGTGGGGCTAGACCCCCCCCCACCACCTTTCCACTGCTTTTTGGCTCATTTTCTGGGCCACACCCCCCACTGGCCTGTGGCCCCTTCCTTCCAGATGACCCAGAGGACTCTGCGGAGACATGTTGGGTTTTTTTTGCCCAGACTCTTCCAGCATCTCCCCAGAGTTGGTAGAGCAGCATCTGCGGGGTTAGGGGAACCCCCCGCTGCTTCCCCCCTCCCCCACCAGATTAGCTGTTTAGGCCTGTGTTTTAGAGCCGGAGCAATTAAAGCAGAATTAATTGGCCAGTAGGCAATCACCTTCCAATCTGAACAGAGAGCTAGCAGGAGGGGTGTGTTTTGCTGAGTCAGCAAACTGTACACAATGCTTATCGACCAGGGGCAGCGGGGGGGGGGGGGGGGGTGGCTAGGCGAGCAGGTGGGAATCGGATGCGTCCCCCTACTCCTCGTCCCCAGCCGAGCACAAGGGCCAGCCATCAGGCTCCTGGGCATCTCTGTGGGGAATCCAGCTTTGCTGGCGTGGGACTTTCCGGAAGAGAACTTTGCCTTTGCAACTTTGAGAGGCCCAACCCGGGGATGTTTTGCAATTTGATTTAATTTTTAATATCTTTATTCTCTTCCCAATAGCAAAAGCAATGCATCCCGTATTGACTTTTTAAAAATCAAATATTGCAAATATGTACAGCTTCGAAAGCCCTATAAAATGATACGTCTGCATATATATTAGCATTTGATAAGGGGGTGAAATCTGCAGGAATATACGGCAAACTGTCAACAGCAGTTAGCCCCAGTGCGCGCGTGAAGGGGGACGTAAAGAGGGCTTGGTTACATGTAATGCATTTAAAGGAAAACCAAATGGGCACCAAGAGAGATCATGTTGCTTCTTTTTGTTGTTATCGTGGATTATGTCATTTTGTTTTTAGCATTATGAAAACCGAGCGTGTTCACGGTGAAGGGGAAAAAGAGAAACCCACGCAGACATGTATAAAAGACTCCTACGCCCCATTCCCTCCTTCCTAACCGAGAGTGGTGAGCCAGAAATGGAATCCTCTGGAGGGGAAAAGTGTGGCTCCTGGGCTGGAGTTCAGGCTCCTCTGCCTGCTGGCCATGTGACTCTCTCCAAGTCACTTGCCCGCTCTGGGCCTCAGTGTCTTGAGCTGTAAAACGGAGAGGAGACACAGTGGCTACCTCAGCCTCCCGAAAGAATCGCACATAAAGAACTTCCCACAGTGCCTGGCACACCCTGAGGGCTCACAGAATAGGAGCCATTAATATTGGTTACTGCCAGCGCTTCTGGCAAAGTGCCAGACACACAGGTTTTTACAGGAACTTGGCTTATCACGTCGGAGTTCTCCAGGATGCGGGGGCCCCCGACATCTCCTTCGACTGTGCTACCGCAACCAAGATGACAAGAATAAGGAAGTTCTATTTCCAGGACACCCGATTCCCTAGTGTCTCAGGAGGTGTCGGGAGATTCTCAGACAACGTTGTTAAAAGACAGTGAGGAGCCCAGAAGGGACGAGAGGTGGTGATGGGGGAGAGAGTAGAAGCAGAGACGGAACCGCTTCGAAGTTGAGGTGTCGCGGAAAGCCCAAAGATCCGAGTTCAATTCCCGGCTTTGCCACGTCCCATGGGCTTGGGCTCATCCCTTTCCTTCACTCTCCAGGGCCTCAGTTTCCCCATCTGAGACATGGGACAAGAACAAATAGCTGATCTAGTGCCCATTCACCGATGGGAAAGCATTTTGAATTCGTATCACTTTTTTTTTCTGCTAATGAACTTGTGCATACCATAGTCAGGGGTCAAGGGAGTCGGGGAGAGGTTACGGTGATGGCCATCCAGCTAAGTCTGAGTGTTTGTCTGAGAGTGACAAATGGGGGCCCGCAGGACTCTGGACAGAGGGCTGTGTTGTAGGGCCTCAGAGCTCCCTCTGGAAGCCGGTGGCTGCTTTAACCACGTGTTCCAGGAAATCCTCTGCCTGAAGGTAAGTGTTTGTGTAGGAAGCCAGGGCAGGGCCAGCCAGGAGGGGGCCTGCAGTGATCATACCGAGGAGGCCGTGAAACCTGAGCACGGCCTGCCTGCAGTCAGACGGGGGTCACCAAACCCAGACTAAATAGTCTGGCGGGTTGGGCTCTGGGCTGTCTGGAAAATGATCCCAGGATGGAAGGAACAAGTTGGGGAGGGGGCTGGGAGGGGGGCACAGTCCACAACGCAGAGCCCTGTCTCGGTGGCCACTCTGAGGCCACCTCCCCAAGGTGGGGCCTGGCCATGAAGGAGATAGAGTTTTTAGCTTTCATTTCAGTTTCTGCTTCTTAATGCGAGAGGGGGAGGTGGGGAGCCGCCGAGGGGAGCCCAGGGCCCTCCTCCGCTTGCCTGCGTAAGGCTCCCGGTTGCACACCTTGTTCTGTTCTTCTGGCCTAGCGCCAGGTCCTCATACCAGAGAAGGCTCTGAGTGCTGCCGTGTGGCCTTACGCTGGTTGATTAGCCTCGCTGTGCCTTGCCAGACTAGGGACGAGCCTGTGTGCCTATGCCGATCGAGACTGGGGACTTCAAGAACACGTAGAAGCCTCTGTGTGGCTGGAAGCTGTCCCTTGGATTTAGACCGGCAACGCAAGTACCTGGACCAGGTGCCCGTAGGCGGCGAACAACATAATTGCGCACGGCAGTTCTGGGCGGGAGCATGAAATGAGTAAGGCCTCCCACATTACTGAGCACCTGCTCTGTGCCAATCACCACCCTCGGTGCTCTAAATCTCACACCAGCACGAGGAGACGGGTGTTCTTTCCCTCTTCTTCCAGGTGAGGAAATTGACACAGCCGGGAAATGACAGCACTGGGGTTCAAGCAGAAGTCCCCCCCACCGAAAGCCCTCTCCACCGCACCTCATGGTCTCATTAATCTCCATGCATGCCGATATTTCCTTCTCAGGCATCAGACTTGGACTGAAACAGCACCTCTTGAGTTCACAGCAACACTATCCCCAATAGCCAACAATTCAAGTGTCCATCGGTGGTTAAACAAACTGCGGTATGTCCATACAGTGGATTATGACTCAGACTAATGAGGAAGGAAATTCAGACACCTGCTACAATAAACCTGGAACCTTGAAGACACCTTGAAGATGAGATGAACCTCGAAGACGAGAGGAACCTCGAAGACGAGAGGAACCTTGAAGACGAGAGGAACCTTGAAGACAGTCATGCTAAGTGCACTAAGCCAGACACAAAGGGACAAACACTGTGTGAGTCCACTTATACGGAGTACTTAGCAGAGTCAAATTCATAGACACAGGAAGTAGAATAGTGGGTGCCAGGGACTGGGGGGAGAGGGGGATGAGGGAATGATAATTTACTGGGGACAGAGTTTCTTTTTTGGGAGAGGAGCAACCTCTGGAAAAGGAAGGTGGTGATGGCTGCACAACAGTGTGAATGTATTTGGTGTCACTAAACAGCACGCTCGGAAATGGTTAAAACGGTGGAGAGCAGGGCGGGGTGGGGGGGCGGCGGGTGGCGCCTGGGTGGCTCAGTCGAACGTCCAACTTCGGCTCAGGTCACGATCCTGTGGTTGGTGAGTTCGAGCCCCGCACAGAGCCCGCTTCAGATCCTCTGTCCCTCCTTCTCTCTGCACCCGCCCCGCTTGTGCTCTCTCTCTCTCAAAAATAATAAATAGAATATCTTAAAATGGTTAAAACGGTAAATTTTACCATTAAAGTAGTGCAATGGAAAAAAATGCTTCTTCAGGGAAGCATTGAGGGAAGGGTTTGTGGCTCCCCACTCCCCTCCCCCGACGAGGCTGCTCCCACAGAGGCCTTTGCTCGTCTGCACCCCCAAAACCATGGGTTTCATTATCTCCAGGCTCCCTTCTGGGCCCAGAAAAGACGGTGGCCTTGCCCGCCCGCATGACGGCAATGTGAGGCAACGCCTGCACACGCCAGGCGTTGGGAAGATAATTCTAAAGGAATAAACACCAACTGCAGATAAACAAGAATACTGTCTGTTTAAATGTAATCTGATTAGAAAAGAGAGTTTTCACTGGGGACTATAAAAAATCCGGTTTGCCAAACCACACTGGAAAAGCTCAAGCTTGTGGTGCTTGTCTTGTGGGCAAAGCACAAACGCCCGCAGTTTCTTCTGGAAATTCCGGAGAAGCCCCTCGGCACCTCCTCCCGGCTTCAGCGCTTACAGAGCATGACCGCCTCAACCAGGGTACAGTGACCTCGCTCTGTTCCCTCTGCGGATCTGAACACAGAGCACGTTGTTCTCCAACCCTTCACAGGACGCGGGGGCCTGGCTCTGGTTCCCAGTGCTCAGCGAGCCAAGCAGATGGCCGCGAAATCCAGAGGTGGCCCGGTTATCATGACGCCTGGGTCCCCCCCATGAGGACCCCATGAGGCTCTGAGGTCCTTTCCAGACCTCAGAGCGCCTCGCTGTGCTCCAGGTGGTTCTGGAGACTTCCTGCAGAGCGCCGGCATGTACAGAGAGACGGGACATCCTGAGCCCACTTCAGAGTTGGTGAAACTGAGGTCTGGACAGGGACTACAAGACCCTTGAGCTGGAGAACACGTCGATCCAATTTTCCGATGTTTGTGAGTACTTGCAGGCGTGGGGCTGAGTGCTGGAGATAGTGTCTGGAGAGTGTGCTCTGCTTTTAGGTATCTTTTATCTGAGTCCAGGGGTGGAGACAAATGTGTAAACTCTCCCAAGTAAAAGCAAACTGGGAACCGGGAGAAAGGCTGAGAAACGGAGGAAATGGGAGCCCGGAGAGCTGATGTAAGAAGAATGCTTGATCTCCTCTGGGGAGGCCTTTGTGCAAGGCTTCCCTGTGCGTCCTCCGATTAAGGCTCCTGATAAGCAGGCTGAAATCTGATCATGGGGAGGAGGCAGAGAACTTTCCAGACGGAGGGAGCACCACGTGCAAAAGCTGGTATGATGGACCAAGCAAGGTAAGCGGCCACAGTCAGAGAGAAAAGGTCACTGTGGCCACAGAACCCAAGCGGGAGGCGGGGCCGGCTAGCCACGCCCCGCTCCAGGGACTCTAGCCACGCCCCCTGCACCAGGGCTGAGGCAGGACCCAGGGAGCGTGTGTTTTGAAAACACTGCACTCTTTGCTGAGTGTGCAGTGCGTGGAGGGAGCTGTAGGGCAGAAGAGAGATATGTTGAGGGCTACTATAGGCATCCAGGCAAGAGGCGACAGTACAGGCGGGCCCCGCACAGAGGAGCAGCGAGAATTGGGGAGGAGAAGTGGGATTTAGGCAGGAAATCTCCGGACCCTTGCTGGTGATGGGGTAGAGGGGGCTAGGGAGAGAAGGGGTGCAGGGAAGCCAGACTGCCGTGATGGGACCTTGGGAGAGGAGGCATGGGGAGGAGGGGAGAAGAAGAATCTGCAATCACAAAATGCTTCTGGAGGCAGGCTAGGCAGTGCCCTGTTCATTTGCAGATGGGGAAACTGGGGTACTTAAAAGCAATGTGCCTCTTCTAATGCAGTGAGGTTGCTGGGAGCAGAATTCAGGTCCCATAGGATGGATGATTAGACATCAGCTACAATCCAACCAGGCGGAAAACCTCATTCATTCATTCATTCATTCATTCATTCGTTCATTCACTCATTCATTCATTCATTCATCCATGCTTTCGTTCATTCTTTCATTCGTCCATTCATTGTCCCATTTTTTCATTCAATAAACATTTTGTATTCCATTTCCATAGAGATGGAATATGGAGATGAACGCAACCCTGTTCCGGCTCTCAAGGATTTCTTGGTGGGGAAGACAGACACACAGACTTGCTATCATAACCAGGATGGGTGAGGATCCAAGGGGGATCCACTCCACCCCGGGGGAAGCACAAAGAGAGGAGTATTCATCCTGCCTTGGGGGTGCGTCTCCAGAAGCTTCAAGAAGGAGGTGGTGTTTTGAGCTGACTCTCTCAGTCTGTGCTTGCTGGGGGTCCAGGGCAGGGAAGCAAAGTCAGGCATCAGGTGTGGCAGGTGCGAGGCTCAGGGCCAGGAAAGTGCACAGGGCACATTCAGAAGTGGAAGAAGCAGCAGTTTCAATGGAGGGTAGAGGCAGGCTGGCCAGGGGCCCGGGTCAGACAGGTGTGCTCCAGAGGTGGAGTGTGGTTCTCAGGTAAACCTCCCTCAAAGCCAAGACCAGCCCTGCAGCTGAAGGCTTTGCTCGTTGTTAACTGGAAGCCTCCTTCTGCACAGTAAAACATTAACATCCTCCGGGATACAAAAACGATGGGACCCTCATTTGCTTTTCCCGTGGGCTGTGACACTACCTCATTTAACTGAGAGGCAGCTGAGGGTTCTGGGTGACCAGGGCACTCGGGAACACCCTGGGTCTGGGTACAGACTCCAACTCCATGCAACCCTGGATAAGTCACCTTACTCTCTCGGTGTCCTCACCGGTAATGTGGGGGTAAGTACAGGATTGGGGAGATGAACACGTGCACAGTGTTTAGAAATGTCTCATTGAACGTTAGCTGTGTGTATTGACTTCACAATAATCCGGGAAGAAACATGCCTCTACCATCATCTCTAAAGATGGGAAAGTTGGGGGCTTAAAAAGAATATAACTTGACCAGAGTTTCACAAACAGAGGTAGGTAGACCTGGGAAATGAACCCAAGTCCCGGGTTCTTAAGTATTCTGCTATTCTGAATCCGATCTAAATCTTTTTTTTTTTTTTTTAACATTCATTTATTTTTGAGACAGAGAGCCCGAACGGGGGAGGCACAAAGAGAGAGAGGGAGACACAGAATCTGAAGCAGGGTCCAGGCTCCAAGCTGTCAGCACAGAGCCCAAAATGGGGCTCGAACCCACAGACCGTGAAATCATGACCTGAGCTGAAGTTGGACACCTCACCGACTGAGCCACCCAGGCGCCCCTAAATCTTTTTTTTATGTTAATTTATATTACAGAGAGACAGAGACAGAGACAGAGTGCAAGTGGGAGAGGGGCAGAGAGACAGGGAGACACGGAATCTGAAGCAGGCTCCAGGGTCCGAGCTGTCAGCACAGAGCACGATGTGGGGCTCAAACTCACCAGCACTGAGATCATGACCTGAGCTGAAGTCCGATGTTTAACCGACTGAGCCACCCAGGTGCCCCCTGATCTAAATCTTAAGGTCAAGGCTACAATCAGGGGATTCTAGATCAGGGAATCCAGTTTCAAGCTGGAGAAGGATGTAGTCGGCCTCCGTCAAAGCAGGGCGGGCATTGTCATCAGGCACATCCAGGGACAAGGGGCTTGGCATCTGGGCCACACAATTGCTTTTCCAGAACTGGGCATGGCCGTGGTGGGGATACGAGCTCTGGGGACAGGCAGCTGTAGGTTCAGATCCTAGCTCTGGCCACTTCCTGGCTGAACGACCTTGGACGAGGCACTAACATCTCTGAGCCTCAGTTTACCCATCTGTGAAGTGAGGCAGCTGGCCAGCCCTGACGTGACCTCTAAAGTAACAAAAGCCTGCGCAGCTAGTTCAGAAAAGGGCATTGTCACTTCTCCCTGAGATCGGCTTCGCTGCGCTCTGCGGCCACCTAACTTCTCTGAGACGCCGGGTTACTTCCCTGATAAGCAGAGTAAAAGTAAACAGTGCCCTGCCTCCCTCTCAGAGTTAGTGTCTGTGCACACGACATGGCTTTGGAGCCTGGCGGCTCTGAGGTTGACTCCAACATCTGTCCTTCCCCGCTGATGCTTTTGGGCCAGGCTGCATCTCGGGATCCTCGTCTGTAACACAGGCACACCAATGCCAAGTTTGCAGAATTTGACTGAATTGGAGGCAACACACGCTTAGCGTCGGGCACACAGTAGGCCTGCAGTTAATAGGAAATACCGCTCGTAACACCAACAAGAGCTGATATTCGAGGGCGTCTTTTTTTGGGCCAGGCGCTGTGCGGGCGTTATGGGTCCTGAGCTCCTAGCATAACTCAGGTGAAATGTGCAAAGGTGCTTTATAAAGGGTGAAGTCCCGTGTGCACGCACAGGACCCCCGCGGAGTCATTGTCTCCGGGACCTCCTTAGGAGCAGGGACCCTGTACGTGGAGACTTCACCGTCACCACCGCACATGGTGGGCGGCCCGGCTCCCCACCCGAAAAGTACTCATTTGTTAGGATTCGAGACCCGCCCGCTGTAGCAAAGTCCTCGGCTGCTCCAGCAGGGCACAGATGAGGCACCCGTTGGGTTCTTTTCAAGTTCCGAGAGCACGTAATGACGGCCTTTTCCTCCATTCATAAACCACATATGGAATTAATAGCCACTGGAATCAAACCAGACCAGGCTGGGTTTATTCGCCAGAAACAATGAGACGTTAAGAAACCAAGGCCGGGAGAGGCAGGGAAGGGCTTTAACAAGCTTCTAGGTGGGATTTTTTTTGTATCCCCCCTCCCTGTTTACTTTATTGAATCTGGTCCTCGCTGATTTGGTTACAGCCTGTGATTTCAGCTTATGATTCAATAAGCCATTTGAAAGCTTGTAAATAGCACCGTTCTGCTATCTGCTCCCTCCTCCCCAAGGGGGTTGCCACTGAGGAAAGGGGGAGCTTGCTCCCCCTCGCAGCTGGTTGGGCGGCCCTTGGAGGGAGGTTCTGAAGCGGGGTATGCTGAACCGAGTGGATCCGGGGTGGGGTCTTGACCGTTGGAAAAGGTGGACTCAGCCTCAAGCATTGACTGGAAAACAGGGAGCAGTCAATAACATGAGGACTTCCTCCACTCCTGACATGACCTTGTCTGGGCATTCCTGACCCTCCTTATCACAACCTGGGTTGTGGACCCCACCGGTACAAGCCTGGCCAGCCCCTCGGGAGCCCGTAAGGGCCATCACAGAGACTCGGACTCACAGATTCTGTGAGTTCTCACAGCCAAATATCCCAGAGCTCCCTCGACACTCCCCTGTGTCCCTCCCACACTTCCTCCGCCTGCCTCAACCCCCTGCTCACTGGCTAGCCTGCCAGGAAGAGGAGGAGAGACACATGGAACAGACCCCAACCCCAGCAAGCCCGGTCTGGAGCAGAGCCCTGTGCAGACCAGCGGATGCACACATGGACTCCGACAAGATGAGCCCCAGACAAATAACTGCTCAGTAAGATATCGTTGACGTGACGCACTGATTTGGGGGTGGTTTGTTCCGCAGCCATAACTAACCAATACATCATCCGCTAGGGGCTTTTCAGCTGTGTTAACCAAATGACCAAATGGACAGGTGAATGGCGCACTTCACTAAATCTTCGGGTCCGTGAGCTGGAGAGGTCTCAGCAGTGGGATTCTGTGCTTTGGGGGTCTCTGGGGCTTAAATTCCTGGAGCAGAAGTTAGGCATGAGTCTCTCCAGGGAAGCAGCATGGTCGGTGCAGAAAGTCCATGCTGATCTTTGCCCCATCCCGGGGCTGGCACCAGGCAGCTGAGTGCGAGGGAAAGTAGAAGCTGAGGTGTAAGCAATTGAACCAGGACACCTCCGCATGACTCCCATGCCCACAGGGAAAAGCCCAAATGCCGTGGAGGGACCTCCAGGCTCTAGCTTTCTGTATCTTGTGGCTTCAGCACCATGGTCCCTAAGGTGGGGTGCACAAGTCTGCCAAATGGTCTCCAAACACACCAAGCTTTTTCACGGATCCCTGCCTTTGCTCCTACCATCTGCCTTGCCCGATACGCCCTTCCTCCTTTTAGCTACCTCATCAACTCCTACTTATACTGCAAAACCCAGCCAATATAGCCCTCTTGTGAAGTTATCCCCAAACTTAGCTTACTCTTCCGATGATACTGAAGTAATTCAACAGCATGTCAGATCACACCCCATTCTCCCAATTAGACTGTGAACTCCTCCCAAACATGTTCAATATAATTGAAGACAGATGAATGAATGAATGAATGAATGAGTTATCAGTGTGGGTACCTTTCCAATAAAGCAGGATGGCTCTGCAAAAATACCATGGGTTCAGAGGCAGATCATTGTTATTCCATGACACTAGGCTGGTTTCATTGTTTCTCAGGTCTCAGTTTCCCCGTCTGTAAAGTGGGACCACAGAGTGATGATGTAATGGCATTCCACACCCAGGGAAAGGACTCCCTCTCTTCCTTTTTTCAGAGAACTCGAAGCCCTCCTCTTCTGGGGGTCCCTGCCTCCTGGGCCTCCTTTCTGGGACCTCTCCCAGAGGCGAGAGGTCCCAGGAGGATGGGAATCAGAGGGAGACCAGAGTTCAAGATTCTCTGAAGGCAGCTTTCCCTGTATGAGAAGATCTCTGTGAGCAGTGTGATAGCATCATCATACTCTAATGAGGACCTTCCATTCATTATCTCACAGCAGTCCCATTATCCCCATTTTACAGATGAGGACACTGAGGTTCAGGGAGGTGACAGGACCTGGCAAGATTGCTTTCTTGGGTGCTCCCTCTCTCTCCTCCGTGTTCTAAGGATCTTTTATCTTTGACCTTGTGTCTCTGTGCAGCTAGTCTTGGGGAAACCATTTTTTTTATTTGGAACTGATCTCAACGAACCCACGGTTTGGGTTTCCCGGGTTCCTGACTGCTCCCAGAGACCAAGGGGGAGAGGGTGGGAAGAAGGACCCAAAAGGCTTGCAGTGGACTTAGTGAGGCATTTCTGTATGTATCAGCACACCGTGATGGGTTGTCCCCACTTCCCAGATTCCCACACTTGACGGACATTTCTTCAGTGCCTAGTGTTCTCCAGGCTCTGTGCGGGGAGGAGGAGCTGCTGAAATGAATGTCACTGTCATGCCCCCAAGAGCTTCCCAGTCTGATGGCTGAGGCAGCCATGAAGGCAAGCTTCTAGAGGCCGTTTATCTAAAGACAGTAGTCAATGACACTTGGGAGTGGGAAGCCATTAAGGCATCATCCTGATGCCAACTCCAGTCAATTGCTCATGGCTGCCTGGGGCTCCAGGGCTTGAGAAGAAAGGTGCTGTGATTGATTAGCAATGTCTGCCAGGTGCATGGCTAGGAGAGTTCTGGCCTGTGTGCTCGTGATGTGCCCGTTATCTGCCACCCCTGCTTGAGAGAATGCGACCCTTCCCATCATTGCAGCAGCCAATCTAGTCAGTAGGCTTGGAGACAGCCATGAGCACTGGAGGTTTCTCCAATCCCGATCTGAGTGTAGGCCATAGAGTCTTGGAAGGAGGAGGAATTCTGCCCCTGGGAGAATCTAGAAGGCTCTTCAGAGGTACTGACAAGTGAGCCAAGTGTGAAGGGTAAGATTTTAACACGTATAAGTGGATCCCACTGGCGTTTTTTGAGCACCTGCTGCGTCCCATGTATTTTCCAGGTGGGGAAGATAGCAGAGGGGACCTTCCAGGCAGCCCGACCAGCCACAGCAACGGCACATGGGATGTCTTGGATGCAGTATGGCAAGGGTGACCAGAGAAAGGAGTGTGAGGACAGCTGGGAGGGGCAGCTTGTGAAGGTTCTGGAGAGCGGAGTGCGGCTTTCATCCCACAGACCCTGGGAGCAAGGGGCGGGGGGACTGTGCACTTGAGCACAATTTCTCTGGCTCCTTACAAAGGGGTCACCTGTGAGGGGGTAGCTGCCGGGCTGAGGAATCTCCTCCCCGAGTGTTCTCACCAGGCCGGAGGACCAAGCTCTTGCAGCCATGGGGACGTGCTGCTATTTTAAACCACCTGCTAACGCCTGCCTGCCTCCCCCGCTTCTGCCTTGACATGCGGCTCCTGTGACAGAGAGCCCAGTGTTGCCCCAGGAGACAACGCTGGGCAACTGGATGCAGATGGCACACCCAGGCAGGGGACAGCTGTAGTGGCCCCAAGCGCCCTCCCACCCCTAGCACCTGGCTTCCTTGACCCGCCAGCCTTGGGAGGGCCAGGGAACCCCACCTGCCTGCCCGGTTCAGGCAAGGCATGCAGACTGGGTCTCTCGTAGCCTCGCAGTGTGACTACCAAAGTAAGGCTCTTATCAGAGCCTCAGTTCCTTGTCTGTAAAATGGATATGATGACAATACAATTGGGGTTGTGGGGGAGCTCTTTATGAGGCGTCTAGCACAGTGCCTGGAGTGGAAATGGAGAAGACGCCCAAGAAGGGGAGAATGCTTACGCTAGCCCTCACCACGCTCCCTCCCCCCTTCCTGCCTTATTCTTCACCACCTGACATTATGTTGGGTATCTGCTGGACCACGACAGCAAAGATTTTGGATACCTAGCCTCTCTGAACAGTGCCCGATGCATGGTAGGTGCTCCATAGTTATTGAACAAGAGAATGGTCTTTTTGAAATGGCTTCACTTCTCTGAAAAGCATTTATCTGAGCGGATGAGCATTCATTCAGCCATTCATTCATTCATTCATTCACCCATGGGTCCCCGAGCTCTTACGATGCACCACACACTGTGTGAGGCTCTAAGAACCCAAAGCCCTGCGAGCGGGCATGACCCTTGTTAGAGCGTGGAATCAAGATGGCACCCGTTTTCATCTCATGAAGGATCAGGTTTCTGATTCTAAAAGTGGACCAGATGATAGACATTTGACTTCAAAATGGGTGCACCTTTACCCTGTCCCCTTGTCATTTGTAAAGCAAGACCCATAAAGCAAGAGCCACCAGCAGATCCAATCAGAGAAGAAGAGGAGGGTGAAGGGGGATGGCGGTGACCAGTCTAAGCCAGGCAAGGGGAGCATTTGGTGATGGAAAGCCAGGTGTTGTTCCAGCACCCATAGTTCCTAGAGAAATCTGGCCCTCCCAGCCTGGTGGGAGAAAGTCAACAATTCCACCAGCAGGTTCTTGAACACGTCATCCATTGGCAGGACTGAGGTTGACCTAGAGAGAGAGGGAGACTCAGGAAGCCCTCTGCCTACAGGGTGGGGCTGGGTGCGAGTGGCTTTTCTCAAGCAGGTCCAGACCCCCAGAGACTGATTGGTCCTGGCCCAGATACCACCCTAACCCTTCCCAATTATATTTCCCCAGGCCAACTGCACTCTGACATTTCAACCATAGCGTCTACGTCCAAAATTCAAACTTTTATATGACAATCCATTTTTAACTAGAGGGTCTGCAGTCAGCCTGGCCTCCAACCCTGGCCCTGGTCTTTATCAGCTGTGTGACCTCAGGCAAATAACCTAACCTCTCTGTGCCTGTTGTTTTTATCTGTGGAACAGGGTAACAATAGTACCTACTTTCTTGTGTTCACAGGAGGAGAAAATGAGTTGATATATATAAAAGCACTTCAAACAGTACTTGGTACTGTAGACATTGGGTAAAAAAATGCCGTTTAGATTATCACTATCATTTGATTTGCAGACCCTGGTATTATTTAATGAGAAGCCCAATCTAGAGGTTAACAGGTATAAGTCTTTGTAAATGTTGTATTTGCTTCGGGCAGTGGGATGAAAGGTTCTGATTTCCAAAAGGGATTGTTCTGGAGATTCCGTCTATGGCAGTATTAGACCTCTACACCCCAGCCATGGGCTCAGGGTGGTGGACACTTACTCCATCACCCCTCAACACCAGACTTGCCTTTGTGGTTTGCTTTGGCCAATGGGCTATTAGCAGACGTGATACAGGCAGTGGCTAGAGATGTGACAGCACCCTTGCCATCAAGGAGCCTCCTCCTCCAGGCTGGGCCCCGGAATGAGACACATGGAGCAGATCTGAGCCAGACCTGCAGTCTGCAGCCAAGCTCCGCTGAGCACAGCCGAGATCAGTGCAAGGCTGACCCACCTGCAGACCCCTGAGCAAGAAAAAAATAAATATATGTTATTGACAGCTACTGAAATGTGGAGGTCATTTGTTACGCAGCATTATCATGGTAGAAGCTAACCAATATATCTGCTAATGCATTGCCATCAAGGGGTTCTTGTCTTTGAAAGAGACAATGCATGCAAGATGTTTAGTTCATATAGCAAGCCTTCAACTAACTTTCTCCTCCTCCTCCTTCTCCTCCCTCCCCACAGCACAGCCAAAACTCTGTCTTCTCCTAACCTGAGGTCAAGTGCCCTCCAAGGGCCCAGCACATACCCCCACCTGCTTCCCAACCTGCCTCTCCTTGATGTTCTGAAGAAATGAGAAAGAAGTGTTAAATTTGTTCTTGGCTACTTTTCCTTGCAACTCCCAGAGGCCCTGCTTACAAACTGAATCAGTTATCAGCTAGTTAGGCTGGCGGTCCCCGGAGGTGCCGCTTGAATACAGATAGGGACCCATGCATTATTCAGTGCGAAGACGGGGAGAAATGAGCAATGCGTCCAAAGCCAGAACAGCAGTGGCAGTAAGGGAATAATTAGCGAGCTGTCACTTGTCCCTGTCACTGTTTCCTCCCTTAACACATGAGGGAAAATAAAAAAATAAAAAAATAATTTTTTTAAAGGAAGAAGAAAAAAGGCAGGGAAGATCATCTTGCTTCTCGAGGCAGCTGGTAGGTTAAAATGTGACACATAAAAAGGCTTGAAGCAAGGGCTCTGGTTCAGCTCACAAAAGCCATGGCCTGGGGACCCCCCCCCCAATATTTTATCGAACTCCCCTTTCTGCTTGATGATTCATGGGCACTGCCCCAGCCTGCCATTCAGATTTTCTGCACGTTTCCATAGCACTGGGAATTAATTTCTCCCCTATAAGGAGGAGGTGGGGATGGTAGGAGGGGGTGGGAGGAAGAGCTGTGAGGGGCAGAGCCACCCCGGCCTGCAAAGGTTTGAGGTGACCTTCCAGGAGGAAACTGGGATAAGGGTTGACAAGAGCTGTACTTGGCTCATTTGGGGACTGTGCGATTTGATTATTCATGAGTTTACGCACACAGAAAGAAATCATTTTGTTGCGTGAGTCCTCGTCATTTCTTGTGGAAGCTATTTTTATTTATCTATTAATGTCTTGTTAGAATTTTTTTTTTTCTGTGGCATGTACTGGTGTGCTGCTTGGGGGTGTTGAGCCAGACATATGTGAGGGTCTGAGATGTGCTGATGGTGAGGCCAGTTTTCCCAAAGACTTCCTCTCACCTTTCCTCTGGAAAAAAAAATTACAGAAAGGGTAGTGTTGGGGGGAATAGGGTTGAGAATATTTGCTTGCTTGATTCATGCCTCTGTTTTCCATTAAAAACGAGCTGGTCACCTTCGGGTAGGATGGTTGCTTTATAAAGTTCTGCTATGAAACTCAACAAGATGGAATGTGGAAGATGCTTTGTATAAGACGAGGCAGAAAGACTCCCAACTGGTAAACAAGTCACCCTTCTTCATAAAAATCTGTCAGCTCCCTCACCGCATAATGAGGGCCACTCAGGGTTGGAAGATTTTGTCGTCAGAGTCCGAGAAGAGGACTCGTTTACGAAGCCACTAGCCCAGATTTAGCGAGTCCACGGCATTCAGACCACTGCTTCTTTACCCAGTGCCGGGGGCAGACATCGCTAATCGATCCCAGAACCCTCGACCCACTGCAGACAGCAAAGGATGCCCAAACACAGAGCTCTGTGCCATATGAGCTCCCTCAACCCCCCTCACCCTTTCAGACTCTAGACCACTTTGCATGTCGTTCCTTTGGCCTGGAATGTTCCTTTCCCCCTGGCTGCCATCCACCTGGGCTGCATGCAACCCCCCCCCACCCCGCCCCCCGGAGCCTTCAGAAGCTAACCGTCTCAAGTCTTTGCAGGGTAAATTATTCCCTCCCCACTCACGCATCCTTCTCTATGATATCTTCACATTTGCTGTGCATGTTTAGAAATGAATGGCCAGCTTAATTTGCCTTTTCGCTTCTTGATTAGATTGGAGGTCCAGGGGAGAGGCTGGGAGATTTCATCACCTCTCTGTTTCCAGCAGTCAGAACAGAGGTTGACACCTGGAAGGGATCCAGTGACGGTTTGTTGAAAGGAGGAAGGAACGATTTGCTGTGTCTCTGGACAAACGAGGCTCCTCTCTGGGCCTGGTGTTCTGGCATTCAGCCCAAGCTTTGACAGGGGTGACCTGGCTGTGTGCAGGCAGTTCTGGAGCTCTGGGGGCACACGTGGGGGACACCACCCAGGCAGCCTCCTCTGTGTCTCTGTCACCAGCCTTGCAAAGCTGATGCTGAGGGGAAAAGCAGGGAGATTCTGACACGGGAGAGTCAAGGCCCTGTGGTCAGTGGGAGAAGGCAGGTAGGTTTGGAATACAATAGCTCATGCTGATGATCCCAGATAAAAACCCTTGGGTCATGTGTAGGCTGAAATACAGTCCCTAAAGATACCAGGGAGCTACAAATGTTACCTTGTAAGTAAAAAGGCCTTTGTAGATAGGATTAAATTAGGGATGTTGAAATGGGGAGATGATCCTGGAATATCTGGGTGGATCCTAAGTGCCATCACATCTGTTGTAGGAGGGAGGCAGAGGGAAACTGCACACACAGAGGAGAATGTGATGTGACCACAAAGGCAGAAATTGGAGTGATGCAGCCACGAGCCAAGGGACATCAGTAGCCACCAGAAGCTGGAAGAAGCCAGACCCTCCCATAGAGCCTCTGGACACACCATGGACCTGCTGACACCCCGATTTTGGTGCAGTGATGCTAATTTTGGGTTCCTGGCTTCCAGAACTGGAAAACAATAAAGTTTGGTTTTTCTAAGCCACCAAGTTGATGGTCATTTGTTGCAGCAGCCACAGAGAAAAAAGGGGGGGAGAGGAAGGACAGCTGGGCTTGTCTCCCCCAGATGTCAGACCCACTGGGGCTGTGCCTCACCACCCCAGGTGACGTTGTCCCCTGCTCATCCCTGTGTCCCTTGGCGGACAGCAAGGCAACAGCAACCTCAAGCATAGAGGTCAAGAACACTGGCTCTGAAGTTCTGTTTTGTTTTGTTTTTTAAGTATAATTGATACACAACATTATACTAGTTTCACGTGTTCAGTGTAACGCTTCAATATTTGTATATATTGTGAAATGATCACCCCGATAAGTTTGGTGAACCTTGGTCACCATATGGTTACAGAATTTACTTTCTCGTGATGAGAACTTTTAAGCTCTGCTCTCTCAGCAACACTTGGATGTTAAACTGTCCACAGGCTGGACTCCATGGGCTCCAGAGATAACCCTCTAACAGTTGAGCTGAGTGGTGCGGTGCCTGGGTGATTCAGTCAGTTGGGCATCCGACTTCAACTCAGGTCATGATCTCATGGTTCAGGAGTTCGTGAGTTTGAGCCCTGCATTGGGCTCTGTGCTGACAGCTCAGAGCCTGGAGCCTGCTTCAGATTCTGTGTCTCCCTCTCTCTCTGCCCCTCCCCCTCTGGTTCTCTCTCTCTCTCTCTCTCTCTCTCTCTGTCTCTCTCTCTGTCTTTCTCTGTCTAAAAAATAAATAAACATTAAAAAATTAAAAAAAAGAGTTGAGCTGAGTGAATGTTATTTGGTTGATACAATGCCATATATCTTATCAACAGCTGGTAAACATTTCCTGGTTTGGACTCTGCAATTGTCTTAACGTTTTGTAGCCAGTGGATTTGAGGAATGGGGACAGTGGTCCCAAATGTTTTGGTGAATCCTTGAAAAGCTTGTAGCAAAGAGATTGTGCATTAGAGGAAATCTCTGCCCCATCTCTTTCGCTCTCTGCCTGTTCCTCTCTCAGCTTCTCTCCATCACCGTCTTCTTCTATTTCTGTCACTTGGTCCTGCGCACACACACACACACACACACACACACACACACTGAGACCTCAAAGGTGAATGATGATAAAGACTTTGCTCCTGACACTGTCCCTTCTCAACAATTTTCTCCACCCCCAGGCCACTCCTCCTATACAGACACTCTCTAACGGGGCACACACGCATCGGGATCATGCCTCCCACCACCTTCCCTTTCTTCCCTGTGCCTTTCCAGCCAGTGAAGGAAAGAATTTCCCTCAAGTACCAGGGTCTGCTTAAAGCCTAACATGTGACCAGAACACACGCCCTCATCAGGAAAGAGCTGTGAGATTATTGTGGAGGGGGTAATGGGGTAAAGAGAGGCAGATCAACTGGCAGAGCCTTGGCACAGAGGGATCCAGCTGCTGGGGAGCCCAGCCTTCCCCATGGAACCTGGCAGGGCTCGAGACGACCAGGGCCAGGGTGCAGAACTGGACGGCTCTCCTGCAGGGTATGGGTCCTGGTGGCCATGACGTGTCCCATTCGATTGGCATTTACCAAGAGCATCCTGCGTGCCCAGCCCTGTGTGGAACACTCTGCTTCCCAGAGTGCAGGATGATTGCACACGGCCCCGTGATTCACCTGATCCTTTAAAAAAAATCTTATGGGCACCTGGGTGCCTCAGTTGGGTAAGTATCTAAGTCTTGATTTTGGCTCAGGTCATGATCTCACGATTCATGAGTTCAGGCCCCATGTTGGGCTCTGATTGGCAATGCAGAGCCTGCTTGGGATTCTTTCTCTCTCGCGCTCTCAAAATAAATAAACATTTAAAAATTTAATAGACTTTTTTTTATTGAGGCGTAACTGAATTATAGCAAAGTGCACCGACAAGAAGTAAACAACTCACTTAAGTTCTGCAAGCACATGTCCACCTCCCAGGTCAAGATATGGCCCATTTCTAGATCCCCAGGAGGCTCCCTTGTGCCCGTTCCTGTCCCGATACCTGCCCTGATATAACCATTATCCTGAGTTCTGTCACTTCTCTCCCATCTCCAAAGCTCGTCAGATAAGACTTAGCCAGGACATATTCCGTGGTGTCAGCATTTCACTTAACATTACGTCTTCATTATGTTGGGCTACGAGGCAGTAATCTGTACTTTTTTGTTGCTGAGTAGTATTCCGCTGCATGGCGATATCACAACTTATGTATCCATTGCACTACGGATGGGCATTTGAGTTGTCCAAATAAAGAGCTGCTATAAAATAATCTTGTGTCTTTTGGTGGCTCCAAGCATGTTTTTTTCCCTATAGTTTGGGTACCCAGGACTTGAATCACTGGGCCAAAGTACAGCATAGAAACATATAGCATAAATATGTGTTTAGTTCTGGTAGGTAGTGCCATATGTTCTTATGGAGATGTGTGTGTGTGTGTGTGTGTGTGTGTGTGTGCACGCGCGCATGTCTGTTGTGGTTCCAGGCATATTTTATTGCTTAGAATGAGAATATAGTGTTAAAAAGTGGTGGTAGCTAAAATTAAGTTAAACACACGAAGTCAATAATGACTCTGGTGACCAGGTAATAGGCCGATGTTCTAAAACCCATGTGGATGGTGTGGAAAATGGCTGCTATTTAGGGACTGCTCAGGTCCTGAGGCATACATTCAACATGTGTTCCTAGTAATTATTCGATACATGCTTCGCTGTTTTAGTTACCTTATCTGTAAAGTGTGGATGAGAAAACACCCCCTCCTGGGGCTTCTTGAGGAATTAAATGGGGATGTGACACCCCACGTGTATGTTGGGAGGATGTGTTTCATTATCATCCCCAGGTCACAAATGAGGAGACCTGAGCTCAGAGAGGCTGATTTTCTGCCTGAGGTCACACAGCTGGTGAGCAGCAGAATGGAAACTCGCGTCCGTGTGGTTCCCGGGCCTGTGTTCTCCTTATCACCCCCTGAAGACAGCTGTTTCTTGGTCACCATAAAAGCAATCTATTTCTGAAATATTATATCAATCAGGGATTGCTCACATGGAATCAAAAATCGAAATACAGCCATGTCCTCCTCATTAGCGTAGTGGTGAATATCTCCTCCTATCAACTAGACATGGCTTAAACACGATGGGGGATTACTTATCCCACCTGTGAAAGAAGTCAGAAAGGTGGCGGCTCCATGATGTTGTCAGAGATCCAGGCCTTTTCTGGCTGGCGTGGTGTCATCCTTACAGTGTGTATCCTCATGCTCTCAAAATGGCTGCTGGAGATGCAGCCATCATACCCTCCACCCAGACTAAAAGAAAGGGAGACCAGGGATGCAGACTCCACTTTACAATAGGAGCTTTCCTGAAAACACACCCAGCAATCACTTCCACTTACAAGTTATTGGACAGAAGTTGTCACATGGCCATCCCATATGCAGATAAGCCTGGAAAATGTAGAGTTGGGTTTTTTTTTGGGGGGGGGGGAGTGGGGTAAGTTATTACTCACCTCTTGTGCAATAAATGTTCTGTAGGTAAAAAGAAGAGGTGAATAGACATGGATGGCCAATAGTAGTCCCGACTACAGGGATCCAGGGTCTTGTTTCCATCAGGCATAGGGGAGGATAGTAAATATAAAAAACCCCAGTAACTCTTACGGTGCTGTATATACATTCAAAGTGCAGACCTAAGAAACCAAGGGTAATGCGGGGTGCAGACTGGGGATCGCAGAATTAATAAGGGACAAGCCCAGGACTTGGGTCTCTGGTCTGAACTCCCAATGCAGTGCTCTTGAAAGCATTCTTGGCTATTTCTTCTCCAGACTTGGCCCTTTCCTTCTACTTGTATCCCAAAATTGACCTTGCATACTATGTCCTGATTAGTGCAGATGACCAGAAATTTTTGGCTTGCTATCCTCCCTTCCTGAACATGTAGGGTTGCACTTTATGCCTCCCTGAGTTGGGATAGAGACACATGAATAATTCTGGCCAATGAATGGGGGACAGAACTGAAAGATGTCAATTCTGGGGTCAATCTGCTAACTAATACAGGACCTTACACAGTTCCCTTTTCCTTCTGGCATTCAGACAGGCAACTGTCCATCAACCTGGGTACTGAAATGACAATGATGAGAAGACCTTCTCGCCAAGTTGAGATGAATATGTGGCATGAGTAAGAAACACACCTTTGCTGCTTCAAGCCATGGGGAGTGGGTGGTTTCTTGTTACTGTAGTGTCATATCTTCTTGCCTGACCGATATATGTAATATGTATGTTTCTTTTACTAGATTCCAGACTAAGTGACCCAAACTGCTGCCCAGAACTTCTTCAGTTGTGCTTCTTGAGGGCAAGTAAGAACCAAACCACTAAGGAAAATCAGAATAAGAGTTTTGGAATAAGAGTAAGACTTCTGGTTCCCAGGAAGCAGCCACCAGTTACATGTGACTATTTGGATTCAAGTTAATTGTAATTAAATACCATGAAAATTCAGTTCCTCCTCAAAGCTAGCCACATTTCATTGCTCAGTAGCCACATGGAGCGACTGGTTACCATGCTATCATACTGGTCAACACTCGTGTAGAATATTCCCATAGTTGCGGAAAGTTCTCTTGGACAGCACTGGGATAGAGTCTCAGAAGTTGAAGCCAAAGCCCCAGGGCCAAGAAATAATGGAATCTTAGAAAGGAAGAGTGTGCCATCTTAAAATGTGGGTATCTTAGTACCATGAATGGACTCCCAAGACATTCTCGGTCAGGAAATGGGAGAACACATCTCCCTTCTTGAAACGACAGATGCCACCATCAAACCCTGGCTGTCTGCAGGAGGGACTTGGGAGTTACAGAAGGATATAAATATGGATAAAAATGCAAGCAAATGGCAGAGGATCTCACTTTGGGACCCACCAGGGTCAGCATCCCTCTGTGTTAATTAGAGGACCTTGGTGCCCAAAGCTGGTCAGAAAACCCTCAGTGGGTTTTGAATGAGCAGGGCAAGAGGGAGAGAGAGGTCTCTCGTTCGGGCAGAACGTGAATTAGGTCAAGGGCAAGATTACTAACAGAAGACTCTACAGTGAACCAATCGCTGGGTGACCATCACTGAGTGACCTTGAGAGTCCCTCCACCACCATGAGCCTCAATTGCCTCATCTGTAAAATGGCAATAATAATTCTTATTTGCAGAACTCTTTTGCTGGGCGATGTGCCAAGGATGTCATATGCTTCATATCCTTTTTTATCCTCACAATAAGCTCAGGAAGGAGGTTCTAAAATTACTTTTCTGTCTCTGTCTCTCCTTAAAGAAAAACACAACGATTGGCCCTGTCTCCCCAAGTTGAATGTGAACTGCTAGAAGGCAGCTCATCCCTTAATCCAGAGCACCTGGTGGAGAGCAGATAACGGACGGTTTCTTCTTCTCACCCTTGGGATGAATGGAAGGCACACTGAAGGCGAGTCTGAGTGAGGTCCCAACCGTCCCCCTTTTCAAGGACAGATACATTTACTTCTCCCCAGTATTTCTAATTCACCTGTCCTCCAGGAACCCTGGGAAGGTTACTGCAGTCGGGCAATTGCACATAAGCAGATGGAGTGCATCACTTCCAGGAAGAAGAAATGAAGAGCCAGAGCCTGGTCCTCCATTCTTTCTGTCCCCACTGTGGAAACGTGTGTGACGGAGGTGCCATGAGATGAAAGCCTCCGGGGTGGCTGACCTGCCGTGCCAAGGACAGCTGCCCTGGAGACTCATCCAAACTCACCACAAACTTCGCGAGAATAAGAAGCATTCTTATTCGCGAGAATAAGAAGCAAGCATTCACTCTGTCAGGTCGCTGACCGAGGATTATTTGTTACTGCAGCACAACCTGACCTGTGCTAACATGTCCAACATTGAATCCCACTCACCCATGGCCATCTGTGAGCCCCTCATTCTTAGCTGATACTAGTGGTCAATAGGGGGTCAGTAGGGACACTACAAAGTCTAGATCCCTGGGAGGGACAGTGACTCCTTTTACTTTCTTACAGGCAGTTGGCCTTGAGGCAAGCCCTTGCACACGTAAAGTTCCCGAGGAAAGCCCTATTGTTTGACTCTTCCCATTCAGTTTATGGATAATCAGCCAGAGACTATGTCTGTTTTTGAAGTTATCTCCTCCTTCCTTGGGAAATAAAGAACGTAGAAAGTTTTCCCCAGTGACACGTGTCCTGGGACACGAGCTGATTCTGTCCCAGAATCCTCCTTTCCCAGAAATCCCTGGTTTGTGCTCTGGGAGGCATAGGCTTCCATGAGGAGACTCATGAGCATGTGACTCAGGACGACCTATCAGAATGCTCCTTCCCTCTGACCACAGAGATTGGTTCAGAAGTGGGCGTGGGAACCGAGCCGTCCAATCAGTGGATCTCAGGGCTTTCCTCTTGCTGGGTGAGAAACATAAAAGCATCTGCTTGTGAGCTCTACGAAGAGATCTGCAGAAACCAGAGTTGGAGTGAAACTAGCACCATGAGAGACAGATGAGAGACAGAAAATAATAGTGGTCTTAATGAGTGACATCACTGAGCTCCTGGACCAAGCTTTACTTAATAGCTGAAGCCTCTCACTTTTCTATTACATAAGCTCTGGACTCTTCATTTCTAAGGTCATTTGAATCAGGTTTTCTATTACTCGCAACACACATTGTCCTAATTGGTACACAACTTATAAACTGGGAACCAGGTCTCCTGTCAACCCACTCTCCTCCCGGTATCCTAGAATTAGAGACCCCAGAGACACAAGATTTTCCTGTCCAAGGCCGGGAGAGTTAAGAGATGTGTCCAAGTTCACTCAGGAAGTCCCTGGAAGTTCCTGGCTCCTCATTCTATGCCCAGAAGGGAAATTGTGTTGGACGTGTGCACATAGTCAGAGAGAAAGGGAGGGAAGAAGGGAGGGAGAGAGAGAACGAGAGAAAGAGATGCTCCTTTTACAGGAGTGAGTGCTGACTGCCTGCAGCATAAATATATGCAAATTTATTCAGAGTAGCTCTGCATGGCATGGGCAGATATAAGCAAAGTGAGGAGGAAAATTCATCTCAGTCCCAGGGATTTTGCCTCTGATAGGGTGTTCCTCGAGATCTCTGTGAAACCCCCATTATCCCTCCTCTTTTCTCCAATGGGTCCCCAAATCCCAGATGACTCTACTTAAAAACCCACCTCTCTCGAACCCACCCCTCTGAACAGCCCTGCATCAGCACATTGGGTCCTGCCTCATTTGTTTCCCAGGGGGCTATCTCTCCAGGCCCCACCCCAGGATCCCTACCTCCAAATTTGTTCTCTGCAGGGCAGAGCTCCCTAAGATGCCAATCTCTGAGCCCTTGCAATGGCTGCCTGACATTCTCAGGACAACACCGAGTTCTGTATCCTAACATGCAGGGGCTCTGAGGTCGCTTCTACAGACTTACCTCCTCCCTTCTGCCCCAAGGGTCCCATGGTACTGCCATGCATCTCTCCCCTTTTGTTGAATCTCCAGCTGCACCCTCAGATCACAAGGCTTCTGAGTGTGCTATTCTCACTGATGGAAATGTCACTCCCTCTGGTACCTGAGAAAAACTTCCCTCTTCTATAGACCCAACTCAGAAGTGATTTCTTCTGGAACGTCTTTCTTCGTCTTCTCTCAGTTAGACATAATTACTCTTTCCTCCTGAATATAATAAAATACAATGCTGTGTAATCATGCAATAAGAGGTCATAATCATAAGCAGAAGAAGAAGAAAGAGAAGACCATTTGTGAAGTACGGTGGCCGCAACATTATGTTAAGCACTTTATCTGGCTTGTCTCATCAAATCATTCCAACACCCCTGCCAAATAGGGATCATCATTGTTATTACTCCCTCTTCCTATTTTACAGATGAGGAAACCAAGGATTGGTGAGGTGAGGTTGTTTGCCAGTGGTTTCCCAGCTAGAAGGAAGCAGGCTGACCAGAGACCATGCTCTAGCATATCACAGCATTCCACATGTGGGTTATGCTTTTTAAGGCGACTTAGAGTTTATGGCACACTTTTATGCCCGTTAAGTAATCTGAGCTTCATGATGATCCTGAGGAGTATGTGTTTGTCTCCCTTACTTAACCATGAGGTCTGTGAGGATCCTGTAAGTTTCTTAGTCATCTCTACACCCCTCGCACTCAGCTTGAAGGCTGTAACTGTATGTTGGATGGATGGATGGATGGATGGATGGATGGACAGGTAAATGGATGGACAGATGGATAGCTGGATGGGTGGATGGGGGCACAGGTGGATGGATGGATGGATGGATGGATGGATTGAGTGGAAATAAGTGAAGGGAGGGGTGTATGTATGGATGGATGGATGGATGGTGGGTTGGGGGTGGGAAGTATGGAAAAGTAGATGTGTGGATGGTTGGAAAGACGGAGGGATAGCTGGATAGCTGAATGGAAAAATGGATCAGTGGACGGATAATCAGACAGATGAAGTCATAAACTCCAGTAAACTTCCTGTTGTAAGTTACAATACTTCTTTGAATCCAGGCACCTCCCTGGCCATGAGAGTTATGTGAATGAACTAAGAAATGCAAACCCGCTATATCCCAACCTTTTCCTTCTTTTTCCTTCACCTAATCCCTGATCCCTGCAGAAGAAGAAACCTATTCCTTTGGGAAGGCTGTCGTTCAGCCTCTCATCTCCATGCAGTGACGGGGCCTAGAACCCCGTGTATTTGCACATACTGGGGCACTGAATTTGCTAATGGTGGAACTAAGCCACGAGACTCAGGACCGGCATCGCTGACTCCTGCCGGGGGGGAAGCAGGCTTCCCATGCCATGCAGCTCTCTGCAGCCTTCCCCGACCACCGTTGTCTGCTTTCTAAATAAACCCCGAGACAGAGCCATGTGGGGTTATAAATCAGCCGGAAATCAAATGCTAACATGTAAATAAATTGCAAATCAGCTGAGAAATTGGTTTCATTTTGAGACGATAAAGCGCATTTCTCCTGCGCTGATTTTGTAAGGCGCCCCTTAAGAATTGTAATATTTCTGTGTGGTAATGATAAACATTAGTGAGTTGCTTTAGAAATGAAAAAATAGACAGCCTCTGGGGATTTGAAAAACATATGCACTTCAAATTTGAAAATCCAATTTAACTGTCCATTATAAGGAGAATAAAAAGGTAAGGATAGGATAATTTTGCAGTAACACAGCATTTGACTAAATCTGATTCCACGATGACAGGCACACTTTAAAAGCTACAAGTCTGAATGCAAGGAGACAGCAAATCATTTATTTATGATTGTAATCTAGCTCCTGTCTAACAAGTTAGAGACTGCACTGCTCGCTCCCTGGCTGCGGACGGCGTGTATACACTTGTCAGCCAGCGTTCTTAAAAACACTTCTCACGGAATTTCTGGGTTTGGGAGGGAAAGAGATGATAAAGGAGAGAGAAAACAAAAGAGATAATCCTTGTCAAATTTACCCAAACAGGCAGATGTTGAAAGGGCGGAAGTTGAGGAAGAAACGAATCTCCTGTTCCTTAATTTTTGCTGAAAAGTAATGCTGGGAAATGTGTGCGCGTGTGCACGCATGTATGCACGCCCACACCCCTGTGCACTTCGGCTCGGGACTGCGCACACCCATGGCCTCGCCCGGAGACCGTCTGCGGCTGGAAAAGTTTGGGCGAGAAGCTTCAACTCAACAGTTGGTCTTCCTGTGGAATGTTGGCTTCCTGTTGGAATGTTCACATCGGGCATCTCTGTGGTGATGTCCCTCCACCCCTACCGCCCTACCTGTGGGAGCCCTGGTATTGCAATTAACTTGCAAATGTGTTTCCTCTAAACCGTGGCCCCGGAAGTACACTTGGAAGGTTCTGGAAGCCTGATGGGCAGGGAGAGGTTAGAGAGGCTAAAACAAATGCAGAGTCCTTAAGCCCCCATGCTTCGAGTCCCTAGATTGGGGACTCCATCCATTACATAGTATTAATTTGGACTGCAAATAGAGTCGTGAGCCACATAGAATTTCCCCATGCTGGGCACTGGGCTAGTCTACCTTTACGCATCAGGAGCCTCTAACATCCCACAATGGTAGCAGAGAAGTCTAAGTACTATGCCCATTTGACAGATGGAGATATTGAGGCTCATCGGGGTTTAAATTGCCCGAGATCACAAAACCAGGATGTGGTAGAGTTGAGTTCACCTGTCATCGTTCGAATCCGGTGTGGGTGTCCTATCTGTAACTGTGTTCCTCTGTTCCATAAAACAAACATGTATTGAGTGCCCAGCGGATGTCAGATGATGCTCTAGGCAGTAGGGATACGGCTGTGGGTGACAGAGGAGATCTTGCCCTGGTGGACCTCACAGTAAGGGGAGAGAGATGTGCTATGAAGAAAATTTGGGGAAACGTGATGGCTGTGGAAAGGGGGCCAGGAGGGGCTCTCTGAGGAGGTGGCTGTTCACTGGAGACCTCGGTGGCAAGAAGGAGGCAGATCTCTGGAGCCCGGGACGGAAAGGCATTCCAGGCAGAGGGAACAGTAGTGCAAGAACACCGAGGCAGGAATGAGCTCCAGTTTGTGGCAGAACGAGAAGGCATCAGGGCAGCTGGAGGGAAGTACAGGGCCTGTGGGGTGCTGCAGGAAGATACTAGAGAGTTTATTTATTCCGAGAGATAGAGTGCAGGAGGGACGGAGAGAGGGGGAGGGGGAGAGAGGATCCCAAGCAGGCTCCACATTGTCAGCACAGAGCCCCAGGCGGGGCTCCAACTCACGAATCTGGACATAGGAGAGTCAGACGCTTAACCCGCTGAGCCATGCAGGCGCCCCTCACAGAGCCTTTATAACTGCCCCAGCTGGAGCTCTGTGCCTGGCCTTGAGTGCAAACAAAACCCGTAATCACCGTAATGGATGGAGCTGCGTAAGCTGTGTGGACGGAGCAGCAGAAGGCAGACTCAGCTCCCGTCACCAAAGTTGGATCTTCTCATCCAGACACGCCTCCAGGCACCCGGATTCGGCCTCCCGGGGTGACGGTGGGGATGTATTTCCACTCCTATGGAGGTCAACTCACATCTACCAGGATGCCATTCAATCATCAAATCGGAGAGGGAGGGGGCAAAAAAAAAAAAAAACAACGAAAAAGAAAAGAGAAAAGAAGTAAGTTATTTCTTCGTCCTTGCAAATGGGACGGCTGGAAGAAAACGCCAGTGGGCGGACCATAGCCCACGTGTGGCAGTCACGTGATTTCGTCCGCAGGGTGTCCCTCTCGGGCACCCGTAGGTGACGACGCAGGAAAAGGGCTTTGGAGCAGGACCTCCTTTGCGTGCCTTCAAACATCACTGAGAACGTGGTCATGCCAGAGATTGTGGCTGTTCGAACCGTTACGTGCAAGAGTAATAATGAAACCAAGATGTATGGACTCCCCAAGCTACGTGACAGACCCTGGATGGGGGCTGTGCCAGCAGCATCTGTCATTGGTACCACAGTCCTGTCGTGTCCCTGCTCTCATCACCCCAAATTCGAATCTAGGAAACTGAGTCTGGCAAGGATTGGAAGCCTGTTCAAGATCAGATGGCCCCTGGCCGACTGTGGATTCACACCCAGCCTGTCCGGCTCCCAACCCCACCTCTCTCCACCCACGTGCGTTCAGTCCCTCCTCCTGATGAGGTCCCGTCTTGGTTTTTTTGTGTTTTTTTCTGACACCTCCGAAGACGCGTTGCCATAAATACACGTGCAGTTGTTGAGAACATCTGGCGGCCCCTCAGATGACAAAATCTCTCTCGCCCAGGTGGTGGTGGCCATGGTGGTGGGTGTGCATGTCGCTGACTGACCCATTCAGGTCCACGGGATCTGGTTGTGATTCTAGCTGTGCTCACTCTCTGCTTGTCACCCGGGAAGTTTCCGCGAGATTTGATCAGAATTTCAGGAAACCAGGCAGAGCTTGTGTGGAGCTGTCAGATGAAATAATTTGTCAGGGATGATTGTGTGAATTCGTAAATATTTATGAATTCACAAGTTATAAATGTGCAGCTTTCAGGAGGGTAGAACACGAGACTCACCAAGTCACAGATTACAATGAATATTTACAGAAACCCCAATCTGCTAATATTAGTTCTTTGTGCTTACGAAAAAAGCTTTTCTTGGGATTGTAACCCTTTCGGGATAAAGCGTCTGAGGGAAAAGAAGGTTACAGAAAGGAATCATCTCCCCGATAAAAACAACAATAATAGTAATAAAATCCCGACGCATCACATTTATATGATGCTTCAGATCCTCACTGTGTTCACATATTCTCGTCCCTCTTGCTAGCCGTTCTAAAGCTGGTTGTCGAAGCGTTTTTTGAACTGAATTGGATTGAAAAAGCCCAAGATGGCAGGTGGTCAAAAGACCTTTCTCTCTCTCTCTCTCTCTCTCTCTCTCTCTCTCTCTCTCTTTTTTTTTTTTTTTTTTTTTTTTTAGTTCTTGCTGAGTGTCCTGACTTTTCTGAGGTCTGGAGCCAGTCTCTAAATCCCTCAGAATCTGTTTTTACAAAGGGTAGCGTTTCACAAATGTAGTCACGGACGTAACCACTTCAGTAACACTTCCCGTTAAGCACAGTTTCTGGAAAGGCACTGAGCCTAAGGCCTGCCCTCTTTTTGTTAAAAAATATTAGTAAGCATCGGAGAGGTGTTAACGACGGAGTAACACCCAGTCGAGACTTTCTCTTTGATGAAGTCAGAAGAAAATGAAAGGGAAGTCACAACGGAACGCGTTTCTTTCTGTGCATGAGAAGCTGTGCACCGCACAGCACGGAGGTTTGGATGGAGACCCGTGGAGCCGGCCGCTTGTGGCTCACTGGCTCTGTATGACCTTGACCAAGGACTTAACTCCATGCCTCAGTTATGCATCTGTGAAATGGGGAGAATATTGGTACCTATTTGTAAGGGTTGCGGTGACCAGGATGAAGTGACCTACTGTCTGGAGAGCGCTAGAACTCACAGATAAATGTTCTGTCTGCGTTCGTTAGAGAAATACATGACCGTGGCCTAGGTTCACCCCAAGTATTGTATCAAGTCTTCATGAGGATAGAAGGAGAGCCAGCAAGGTGTGAGCCCTGGGTGTCTCATCTCACTGAATAGATGGCCCCAGTCAGTCTCGCCCATGATCTGTAAATTGGGACAGAGGGAGGGTTTGGAGGGAACGGTTGGATCAGATGACCTCAGAGGACCCCATCTCGTAGGGTCCATCCAGCAGCCTGGGACCAGAAACCGGACTGGCGATAACTTTCCCATTCATAGTGCACAACGGGACTGTTTGGGAAGCTCCCTGAAATGAGACTCACAGGGGGATGCTATCCGGCTTGCTAAACCCCATCCCCTCTGCAGGCCCCAGGCCCATACTTCGCTCTCAGGGGGCGGCCCGTGGGAAGTAGACTCCCTCGTGGCCTGTAACGAAACTTTTCTCGAAGACAGCCGTGGTTTTGTAAAGAAAGGCAACCCCTGTCGGTGCTGTTTTCCAAACTGGAGTTTTCTTACACTGCTGATCAGTGTGGCTCTGCTATATTTTGAACAGCTCTCTGACATGGAGCCTCAGTCTCCCCATCCACAAAGTGGGGGCGAAACTCATTATCGCCACCTGACGTGGTTATCCTATGTCTACAACTGGGGCCGTCTGTCTTCTGTAAGGACAAGTGCTAACAAGCCTCCACCTTACCCTGCGTGCCTAGTCTGTGCACGTGGTACGCGTGGCCGTCACTCCTTTGACACGGGCACCACGGGGCTCAGTCTCAGAGCTGAGCACGGCTGGAGAAGTCACCCCCGGGGAAGGAGGGAAACAGCCTCCTGAGCTAGAACCCTTTTCCGTGAGCAGGAGGTCGGGGGCCCGACAGGGCGATGGACTAGGTATAGGTTAAGAATCTTGTGTCTTGAACACACAAGGAAGGTTCGTATTCATTCAATTATTGCTGAAACATTTACCTTGCTTTTTTTTTTTTTTTTTTTTTTTCCAATTCAACAGTCTTGTGAGTCTCACTGCCTGCATTTTGCTGATGGACACACAGAATCGCACGATCCCCTAGCTGGTACGAAAAGGCAAAGGCACACACATCTGTGAGGCTCTAACAGCTACCGATTCCCCACCGTGGGCACCCCGCGTAAACATTTTTCCGCCTTGCCTTCTCGTGCTAACAGAAACTACGTGTTGTGCCAGGCAACCTTCTAAGCTGTTTATAGGCACTGTCTTCTTGAATCTTCATGGCCGCCAGAAGGCGGGTACTTTTAGTACACGCACATACGTGGTAGCTGAGGTTCAGAGAGGTGAAGTCAGTGGCTGAGGGACTCACAGCCGGAAAGTAGGGAAGGTAGGATTCCACTTATGGCCAGTGGATGCTGGGTCCCTGGGCCCCCAAGACAATACCAGTGAGTGTTGCCGGGGAAGTCGAGTCTCCCAGAGTTGTGGCAATCATGCCCACATCCAACATAGAGCCTGGCAGAGACTATGTGCTTCGCAAATATTTGTCAAATGATTTTTTTTTTTAATGCACCAGTCTCCTGATCCTTAAAAATCTCAACTTATAAACAGATATGTCAGGGAGCAATTATTCACATTACTCAAGATGTCTTCATTTTATAAGAAAGGATTTACATCAGAATTCCTTTAAATAGCACGTCCCCCAGCGCATTTAAAAATATAACTCAATTTATAGCTTGGGATTACACACATGCTTTCAGAAGCCCTCACTTGAGTAAAGGAGGCTGGCTGGCATGAACGTCATTCATTCATCTAGGTTTTCAACAAGCAATTATTGAGCACCTACTACATACCAAGCGCTGTGTAGGAAGCTGATGATTCTGAGGTAAATGTCATGGCCTCAGCCCTTAAGAGGCATCAGGTTTGGTAGGGTAGGCAGAGAAATAAATAGATGAATTTTCCAGGTTAAGCATGAATTAGTTGATGCTTTGGGAAAACAAAGGAAGGAGCCCACTCCCTTCTCTCCAGGAATTCTGGGTAGAAAGTCTTCCCTGAAGAAGGGCAATGTGAGCTGGGCCTCGTGAGATATGTAGGAGTTTGCCACTTAGAAATACCCCCAATCAAAAAATTTTCTCAAAATTAGAACACCCTTGTTTCTAACCTTGAGAAAGTTGCTATATATATAATTCATCAAATCCATAGGCAACGCCATGCCTAGGTAAGTGCGCTTGGGTGTCATACTCATGCTGATTCTCAAAAAAAAAAAAAAAAAAAAACATGGTGAGGTGAGAATGTCATGGAACTTTCCTTCTGTGTTGTATGACCACACAAGCGAAGCATCAAAAATACAGACAAGCGGGACATCTGTATGACGTACAGTTCCCACCCCCAACACATCCAAAGTTTACACTTCAACTTACATCATTCAAGGTGTTTCCTTTGGTGAATATGTGCTGTTTGTTTGAAACTAAAAATAGTTTGTGGTTTTGTGATGCGCACCCGGCTCTTTGGAAAACATGGCACAACACAAGGAGAACGTCTGTCCGTGTCATTCCATGATTTCCTACAGCCAATCTCAAAATGGTTTTGTGCCGTGCCATTCATATGCATATTGTATCTAACCAATCCCCGAGTGTTGGGCAGCTAGGTTGTTTCCAACTGTTTTCTCCTAATGTAAGTAATGCTGTGTTAAACCTCCTTGTAGCCACATCCTTGTGGTACATATTCGTGCTCCTTTTCTCCCACCACCCCACCCCTGTTAAGTAATATCACTGAGTCAGAGCATAGGCAGAGTGTAAGCCTTTGCACGCAGGAAACATGATCCCCATTCTGCAAGAGAAAAAAAAACCAACTAGGGAAGTTCCCAGACCCTGAGCAGAGCCTCCTGCCTGTCAACCTCAAGCCCTTCCTTCCCACAGGCCCACCTGAGCCTCCCGCCATCAGAGAAAATCAATCCTATGGGTAGGGGGAAGGCTTGGGCAGAGGGATTGGCGATTTAAAGTGATGCAGAGTGATGTCTTTTCCCCTTCCATTCTGATCTTGTTCATGGGCTCAGAGAGGCAAACAGAGAGAGCGTGTCTAAACTGAGGCAAGCCCATGCAACATCTGGCCCCCCTTCCCTGCCTGGAGGTCTCCTGGCAATTAGAGGGGTGTTTCCAGAGCCTTCCTTGTCAGACGCAAAGGCCGGTCTGCTCAGGCAGTCAGACGGAGGAGTGCTTATCAGGTTTCTGCTGATGGAGGAGGGCAGCTGGCAGGCAGAAGGCTCAGTCCCAAAGAGCACCTGAGACCTTGCAGGGGGCTTGGGGGCGTGCTCTTGCCCCCGGTCTTGGTCTTGGGTTTTCCCATCCGCATAACAAGGAATCCAGGCTGTGTGTGCTGTGTAGCAGGGAAGGCTGGGGGTGCAGCTTTCCCAGCGGGGAGATATTGGGCAAGCCCTTAACCTCTCTGAACCTCTTTTAAGTCCACAGAGACTCAAGGGCACCCCGCCACATGCCGGATGGACACCGCCCCAGAAGCTACCAAGCCCACCACCGCTCCCCAGGAGCGCCCGTCCCAGTTGAGGGACACAGACAAACAGACGCGGCCCTCACAGATGCCCAGGAAGGTGACTGCCAAAGGTGATCGGTGCTCGGGTAAACAGAAACCCAGCAAGGTGATGGAAAACCACGGGGGGTGGCGCAGCGCCCGGTGGGGGTCTGTCTGAGGCCGTCACATTGGAAGTGAAGCCATGATAAATAACATGGTACCAGGAGGGGGTGAGAAGGAGTTTGTCCTGTTCGGGAGGGAGAAGAGGATGGGCCCGGGGGAAGCACACTGAGCAGGGAGAGAGGGGCACAGGGTGAGGCCAGGTGAGCATGCCAGCTGGAGGAGAGAGATGGGACTTCATTCTCCGGCTGTCCATGAGACTGGGGTGCCTCAGTTGTCTTGTTAATAAAATGGGTTTACAGGTGCTCCGCTCTCGGTGCATCATGAGAACTGGCCGGGAAGGAGCAAACGGAGGGCTTGCTGGTGCTGGGCTGCAGGTCAGAGTTTCAGGGTGATGTAAGGGACTCACTCAGCTGCATGGGAGACGGCCTTCTGCTCAGGGACTCGAGGGCCAAGCCATGGAAACGCGACAGCCACCACACTCTTCTTAGGGGATCCAAGCTGCCAGCCCCCATCTGGGGTGTCCCCACATGCATCCCATACAAGACAGGCCCTCCAGATGCTCCCTTAATACAGTGCTTCCAAAGACACCACTGTTTCCCCACTGTCCAGAACACTGGGCGCTGCCATGCACTGAAGGCTCTGACAAGTCCTGCAGGCACGAACCTTACTGAATCTGCTCCAACTTCCTAAAGCAAGGCTGGTTCCTCCTCCCCACGCAGGACCACGGCCTCGGGGCCTCACCAGACCTTCCCTAAAGTGGTCCTCCCCGACCTTCACCTGTCACGCCCTGCTCCAAACCTTGGGTTTTCCCACTCCGTGGCATTTGTCACTAGAGGAACATATCTTACTTGTTCATTTGTTTTTCTAGTTTGAGGGCTTCCCCTCTAGAAGGTAAACACCGTGAAGGCAGGGATAGGGTCTGTCTTAACAACTGCATGCTTCCTGGCTGTTTAAAAATTATCAGTTGAATGAAGCAGGGTGGGGGAGGGCTGGAGGGAGGGAGGGAAGATGAACCAGTGTTTTCCAAACTCCGTCGGTTCCAGAACGGGCTCTTTGCCAGGCACACCTGTTTGTAACACGAAGGATACAACCTGGTAAAGAAAACCCAAGCCACTGGCAGACCGGCCCCGTTACAGAGGGAAGGGATGGGCATTTTCATTCCCAGACCTCTTTAGCTCGGCCCGCATACGTACATCATTTTATTGCTTCCCTGGCATTTATGTTTTCAGCTTCTTACCTGCCCCCCTGAGAGCGACGACCCAACTGCACACGCGCGGCGGGGCCCCCGCAGGGCACCGCGTCACTGGTCTGTGCCCCCAGCCGGCCCCAGCCCGGTTGACCGCCCCCCCCACCCCCAGCGGGGCGGGGGCGGGGGTGGGGATGGGGAGCCGGGGTCCTCGAGTCAGCAGAACAGCCAGGCCAGGCTGCAAAGCCCCCGTAGTGCTGCCTCGGAGGGGGAACCAGATCTGAATGGGAACGTATGGATCTGAGGAGTGTGGGAGTCTGTCTTTTTTAAATTGCATCAAACCCTTCCCTTGCCTTGAGAGCGCTACATTTTTCAAAGCCGCGGAACAGGGTGCCAGGCTGCAGTTTGCTTTTCCCCGTTCACCTGCCTTCAGAGCGCCGAAAAATAATGAACCTCTCCCCCCGCCGCCCCCCGCACCTCCCCTCCAGCCTGCAAAAGGCGGGAAGGAAAACAAGCAGGCGCCTTCTTCCTAAACATTTAACATGCCGTGACGCCTTCACTTCCCCCATAGAAGGAACTGGCTTTTTTTTTTTTTTTTTTCCTCTTTTTGCAAGAGGTGTTTGCGGCGTGCAGATCAAACCTCTTTCTTCCCAGGCTCTTGTCAGTGCCTGCGTTCCGGGACTTCAGAATACCACGGTGGGGAAGGCAAAGCTGGGTCCCACGGAAATCACGACCAGGCGGCGGTTTGCGGATGGCGAGGCTTTCGCTCGTTCATTCATCATTCATTCGTTCACGCAGGGAGCCAGGAGCGTCCATCCGTCCATTCATTCGTTCGTCCATTCATTCATTCATTGTTTCAATGAGCCCCTACTATGCGCCGGGTCTTGTGCGGGACACCCATTCACAACACAGATGCAAATTTCAATGAAGTCGGCTTCAAAGACACCGCGCTTCAACTTGTAAATGTAAGACCGACTTTATTTTTAGCAGGAAAGCTAGTTGGAAAGCTACATTAGCAAAGACCGTCCCCAGGAAAGGTTTCAGTGCCTGGAGGTGAAAGCTAGAGTTTGGAAGTGGGGGCGAGGAGCAAAGAGCCGGAAACACAGGGCGCATTTCACTGGGGGCTCCCCAGCACCCCGCAAGTAATCCCGGGCAGCCCCGTTTTGCATCATTTGCTAAGGGGAAAACAGACTAAGAGAAGAGGCAAGACCAAGCTCACGCTGCAGATTGGTGGGGTCCCGTGTGGACAGTAGGTGACCAGGATAAGTTCACAGCAGGGTGGGAGGGGTCATGAAGGGGGTCCCCGGCTTTGTATCATTTTACCCATAAGGACTCTAGTGGTACCACCCTCACAAGGAGGGTGTGGTAGGTTTTGTTTTGCAGATGAAGGGATTCAGGTTCAGAGAGGCTGCTGGTTTAGTTAAGGTCACACAGCAGTAAGAAAACCTACTCTGGGATTAGTCTCAAGTGTCCTCTCCCCAGTATAGTGTTCCCTCTCTCTCTCTGTCTCTCTCTCTTTAAAACACACACACACGCACACACACACACACACACACACACACACTCATCTCGGCTTCATTCCGCCCACAGCAGCCTGAGGACACTCGGAGCCCTGAGTGTGGCTTTTCCCGACAAAGCCAGAGCTTGATTATTGGGAAGTGGCTCCCCTAGCCATTTCTGGATCCATTTGAGAAAAATAAATAAAGCTGGGGACTGACTCTCCAGTGATGACAGGGGCGGATGGAGAGGGGGGTCAGGTGGCTTTGCAATGCCACTGGTGAGAACAGGCAACGTCCCCCATCGCTAATGGGGTTCAGACAACACCCCCTTCGGGCCCGAGGGAAGCGATGGTAACTGAATCTGCCTGTCCATTTCATCCGATTGCTTTTTTGTTACGGCAACGACGCCTCTAATGAGGTTCAGGTAAGATTAAGGACATGGGGACGGAGGAAGAAATGTGTATTTAAGGTCCTGCCCCTGGATCCAGCTGGAAAAAAAAAATTAAACAGTTTTCAGGAAAGGTAGGCTCTGTGTTAGGTCAGGTCAGCGAAGGACTTTGCATATCTATGTCTCGATCAAAACACCCAGGTAATTCATTTCGTCTTGGGTTGTCCCCAGCTGTCACCTTCCTTTCCCGGACTCCTCCCCTACCTAGGAGATGTTATTTTTGTTTGAAGGGGGGATTATTATCCATCAAACAGAAATATTGCCTCCAAATTTGGAGTAAGCGGATAATGAGGCCACTCTGGTAATTTCACACTGATGACAAGAGAAACATCTCCATGGCTGACTGACAGTTGCCGTGAGGAGACAGAACCCTCTGGAATCCCTCCCAGGCTGGGCTGGGAGCTGCTCAAAGGAGGGGGTGGGAGAAAGCCTGGTGGCCTGTCACCCCTGCCCGCTGCCTATGGGGTCTTCACCACCTCGTCAGACATCCAAGCTGACAATGGTGTGAAATTGAAATTGTGGAGTAGATTAAATGATGTATTTAAGGCTGCAGGACAGGAGGGGGGGAGGGCAATGGAGGCAGGGGGTGGGGAGGAGGGGAGGGTCCAAGAGCAGGGAGGCAGGGAGGGGAAAATGGGGGCAGGGGTGAGAGTGAGGAAGAGGAGGGAGGACCAAATAAGGAACTGAGAATGTGGGGGGGGGGGGTGGATAAGGGAGGTAAGGAAAAAGAAATAAGAAGGGAGGCATGTATGACCAGGAGAGAAGGAGGAGGAGGGAAAGGAGGAAGGACGAGGGAGAAGAGGAGGGGGAGGAGAAGGGGTGGAGGAAGGGAGGAGGAGGAAGAGGAGGAGAAAGAAGGAAGGGGAGGAGGAGGGAAGAAAAAAGAGGAGGAAGGAGAGGAGGGGAAGAGTAGAGGAAGAGAAGGAGAAGAAGAAGAAAGAGGAGGAAGGGGAGGAGGGGGAGGAGGGAAAAGGAAGAGGAGGGGGAAGGAGGAGGAAGGAAGAGGGTGGAAGAAAGGGGAAGGAGGGAGAGGAGGGAGAACAGAGAGGGAGGAGAGGAGGAGGAAGGAAAAGAGAAGAGGGAGGAGGGGGAGGAAGCCGAGGGAAGAAGTGGAGAGAGGGGAGAAATTGGAGAGATAAGAGTGGAGAGAGAGAGCAGAGCAGGCAGCCCGAGGGGGCTGCGGAGGAGCCAGGTGGGGGGGGGGCTCCGAAGCCCTCCCCGTCCCCCCTGCCTCTCTCCCCTGTAATGTGGGGAGGGTTTATCTCACCAGGAGCAGCAGGCTCAGTCACTGATCTAATCAAATTATTCAGCATTAAAAACTGCCAAGACATTCCAGTACTTCAGCTTCCAGAGACCCAGCTGGGATCAAATGCTAATCAACATCGCCACGATATTTATTCCCACTGTCAGGCTGCTGCGTGTTTGTTTTCCGAGGGCTGCATACTAAACCAGAGGAGGAGGATGGATAGGCCCGTGGCAAGGGGATCAGGACCAGGGATGGTCAGGAGGAGGGCGGGCTGACGGGCAGGAAGAGGAAGGGACCCACGGGAGGCACCTGTGGAGCGGGACACAGGGACCCTCGATGGCTCGTGCTAGACGCAGACTAGCAAGGCCGGAACCCTGGGCTGCCCTTTCCCGCCTCCGGGATCGGGAGTCCCGTTCAGGCCAAACCAGCTGCCAGTCTGGGGCTGTGTGACGACCCCTGGCAGGCGGTGGGCCCTCTCCGAGCTTCACCATCCCTCCTGCCTAAAAAGCCCGCCGCCCCGGCCGGCTGTGGGTTCCACGAGAGGGAGGTAACAGAGGAAGCGGTGCAGGCCCAAGCCTCGGCTGTGTGACTTCACACAGGTTAGTTGACCTCCCTGCGCCTCGGTGTCCTCATCTATAAAAGGACGATGGTAATAATGATGGTGCCAATCCCGTGGGCTCACCTGTTGTGACATTTAAGCGTGCGATTACATGGAAAGCGTACCGGGAGAGCTCAGGGTACGTTAGGAATAATTGCTAGCTTTTAACGTTATTGCAAGGGTTGGATGAAGTAATGTCCGTAAAACGTACCAAGGCAACTGCAACAGATGAGGTCTGACGATAATGGCCATCAGGACGAAAGACTGAATCAGGTGGCAGACACTGTCGCGGTGTGGGGGGTGCCAGCCCCTCCCTTTTCCCCGGACCCCCAGAGGGGCCTCTGCGCCCAGGCAGGGACGGACAGACTTCCAGGAAGTTCACAGGCCTCGAGATTCCTCGGCAGCAGCCAAGCAGAGAGGACGAGCCCACATTCGCCCCTGAACTTGGCACCTCTCTCCCGGGATCCAGCCTGCCCCTCGCCCACTCCCTGAAGGTCACAGCGCCCGGGGGGGAAGGGGGGAAGCCTAATTAATTTCCTTTGTTTTTCAGAGTTTCATTTTTTAAATTACAGCCTTCCCTCCTCTCTAATAAATACTCAACAATTAAAGCTTTTTTTCCCAAAGTGTGATTTCAACATTTCAATGTCCCTCCCCTCCTGTCACCTTCGCTGCCATAAACAGATTCGTAAAAACTGCTTTTGACGCCCCAGCTGCCATTAGCCACTTAAAATCCCGTAATTATCATCCTATCATGGGCCTGTTAACGAGCAGTAAAAATAAGGCCATTGAATATGGTAATTTATTCGTAAATTAGCCTAATGAGAATAGGTTTCAGACACTGTTTACTTGCGGGCTGCCTACGCCTGGCCGAGGCAGCGATGTGCCTGGGAGGGCGGTCTGGCGGGGCAGCGAGCCCACTGGGCGGTGACGCCCCCTCCCCACGGCTCCGCGCCCCTGACGTTGATCCCCGCTCCCTTCATCAAGATGGTGCTAGGCTTCTGTGGGCCACAGGCCACGGAAAGGCCCTGCCTGCCTCGCCCAGGTGGTAAGACTCGGCCGTTGCCTGAATGCCTGTGCTGACCAACCCTGGGAGGCATCTGTCAGCAGGCTGACCTTGGGCGGGTCACCGTATAGCCCTCTGTTTTCTCACGTGTATAATGGGATTGGTATGCCAACTAAGGAGTTATTTTAAAGATTGATTGAAATACACACACACACAGCTATTTATATGTATTTATAACTATTAGGGCATTGGGAGATAAAATCTAGAAGGCTGGACTTTAGGAGCTGGCTGGCTTACCCTTAGAATGTATCCCTTTTTTAAGTTGATTTATTTATTTTGAGAGAGAGCACAAGCAGGGGAGGGGCAGAGAGAGAGGGAGAGAGAGGATCCCGAGCAGGCTCTGTGCTGTCAGAGCAGAGCCCGATGTGGGGCTCCAACCCACAAACGGTCAGATCATGACCTGAGCCGAAATCAAAAGTCGGATGTGTAACCGACTGAGCCACCCAGGCGCCCCTAGAATGAATCCTTATGGTAGCGGGTTGAATAGCAGTCCCTGCAAAAGTCACATTTACCAGAAACCTCAGAATGTGGCTTCCCTCAAAAATAGGGCCTTTGCGGGTGTAATTCAGTTAAGGTGAGGTCAAACTGGATGAAGGTGGGTCCAAAATCCCAAGAGTGGAGCCCGTAAAAGATAAGGACCCACAGGCACAGAGGAGAGGCAGGGGCCACTGGAGGCAGAGGCAGCTTCCCACCAGAAGCTGGGAGAGTCACGGAAGGCTCCTCCCCTAGAGAAGGGGTGTGAGTCAGCATTTGGGCCAGAATGCCCGGGATGGAGTTGCTTTTTGCTGAGATTTGGCTTTGGCTGAAATTTGGGCCGAGGAAGAGCCTGGGGTCTGAGCCGGACTCTGCCCCATGAGAGCCCCGGCATCTGAAGGTCTGTCCAGCTTCCAGAGGGCAGGGGCTCTGTCCAGCGTGGCATAGCTTATTTGGGGCATCATTAATATTTGTTGAGCAAAAACTCAGCCACCAGTCTGTGTAGGATGTTTACAGAGAGCCCTCACCCGTGGGCCAGGTACCTCGCTGGCCTTGGACCAGTCTTGGTCTGGCTGAGACCCAGGCTGCTCTCCAGGGCTCCAGGCTGATGTGGGTGACAGGCATCAAAGGGATATTTGTAGGAAGTACTACCACCATCCATTAGGTGAGTCTGAAGACCCTGGAGCCCAGGGGAGGCCCCAACAGGGGCTGGGGTCTCGGGGAGGTCTGGATGAGTTCAGCTTTTCAGTCACATCATGACTGCTTAGTAGACGTCAGCCAGGAGAGGGACCACAGGGGCCGAGTCCTCAAGGCGACAGCGGATCGTGGTGCGTGCTGAGGCCGGTAAGTCAGGTTGTGGGTCTGAGCCTCAGTTTCCTCATCTGTGAAATGGGTTCAATGGCCTGCACCTCCTGAACTTGGCAGGGAGTCAGTGAGATATAGCATGGCCAGTGCTAGGTTGTGTGCGAGCCAACGGAAGCTGCCATTTCTCCACTGGTGGCGTTGTCCTTGACTTGGGGGGTCAAGTTCTCCTGGGGCCGGAAGCCTGGCAGCTTGGCCAGGTGGCCCCACTGCTCTACCTCGCTGCCCCTCTCTCCCTCACCCTGATCCTTTGCCCTCCAGCCATGCCAACCGGAACCGGGCTTGAGACAGACCCCGGACTCAAACTTGCCAGAAAGGTGGTGTTCCCACGTTCTAGGTGGGGAAACTGAGGCCCAGCTATGTGGAGAGGCTTGCCCAAGGTCACCCACGTTGCTGGCCGCTCTGCCTGACCATGTTCCATTGCTTCCTTAGATCTGGTCTCCATGCCCAGTTTTGACGTCCACCCCAAGGCCTTCCCAGTGCCTGATGCAGGGATATACAAATCCAGCCCCACACTCAGACCAGTCTCCGGGGGTCCTGAGGCTCCTGTGGCTGAGCTCCAGTGAGCTGAATGGATATACCCTGTGCCTTGGGGCTCACAGTCTGGTGGGGGGTGGGTGGAGGTTGACCCTATTTTGATTATTGTCGGGTAAGAAACAGGAACCTGGTGTCAGGACAGGGCATTTCACATAGCTGGGAATCAGGACATGCCTACCTGAGGAAGTGACGTGGAACTGAGACCTAAAGTAGGACAAATGAGCCCGGAGATGGGCACAGCTAGAATGTTCCAGGTAGCAAGGATGACACGTGCAAAGGCCCTGGGGCAAGAGAAGCCCGTTAAAAGGACAGTGTAACTGGATCCCAGATATGGAGGGGTAACTGATGTGGGCCAAGGTAGAGGCAGCAGGCAGGGCCTGGACCATACAGGCGTCTCTAGTCCTTGGAAAGTAGTTGCGTCTTCATCCCAACAGTGATGGGAAATTTCATCAGGAAGGAGGGCTTCCTGGGCCCTCCCATTCACGTATGGTATGTTAAGAATGGCAACGAGGGTTAGGGGGAGCTATGCATGCAGACAAAGAGATAAATTAGGAGGCTGTTTCATTCATGGCCTTGAAGGAATGAATAAAAAGAAGGAAGGGGCAATGGACGCCAAGTACAGCTAACCAGGTTGGTGACTGCATAAAGGCTTTGCAGAGCCATAGGCCCTGGGGCAGGGCGAGGTCCACTGGAAGAAGAGGTTCTCTCTTCCAGAAGTGCTGTTAAGGGCTGTGTCTGCCGTGGCAAAAAGCAGCCCGTGTTCCTCAGCCCTCTCATCCTGAACCCAATGCAGTCACTGATCACTACAGAAAAATTGTGCCCTCTGGGGCTGGAGTCTGAGACAGTCTTCTCTCTCTTCACTGAGAGGGGGCCCTGGCACCCTTGAGTGGGGAAGCTGACCCCACCCCAGCTGGCAGGGGAGGCAGCTCCCTTTTGGAATTTCCTTTGAAACCAACCTTTTGGATGACTCAGAGCTTTGGGCCCTGGAGATCTCAGATGTCACAAAAGTATGCTGGTCCTAAGATCATCATTTCCTCTCTCCTCTGGGTCTCTCTGTGCAACTCGTGCTTTTCATTCCTATGCTCCCTCTCAATATCTCTCTTTCTCTCTCCGTCTGTCTCTCTCCCTCTCTCTCCTCCCTTTTTCCTGTCTCTGGCCCTCAATAATATAACCTTTCCCAACTTAGGCTCCTGTTCCATGCTGGGGCAGGTGCCAGGGACCTGCACCCTATGTTCTCAGGGTCTCCTCACCACAGCCCCATTCCTTTCATTTGCATAAAAGTGGGAAACTAAGGCTCAGAGAGACCGGTGTCTTACCTGAGGACACACAGCCTGGAGCAGGCAGGGCCATCACAGCTCAGACCACAGTCCATTGCCCTGTCCAGGGTTTTCCCTCTTCCTGTGGCTGTTGGGAAGAGAACCGCCAACTGAAGCTCTGCCCTGACAGGGATCCTGTCCTTGGCGCTCCGCTCGCCCCTTGGCTAACAAAAGGTCCCCATGGGGTCAGAGCAGGTGGAACTCGGATTCATTCTGGCCTTAAAACCAGAGGAGACAAAGGGGCGCCTGGGTGGCTCAGTCGGTTGAGCGTCTGACCTCAGCTCAGGTCATGGTCTCGCGGTCCGTGAGTTTGAGCCCCGTGTCAGGCTCTGGGCTGACTGCTCAGAGCCTGGAACCTGCTTCCCATCCTGTGTCTCCCTCTCTCTCTGCCCCTCGCCCGCTCATGCTCTCTCTCAAAAATAAATAAAAGCATGTTTTAAAAATTAAAAAGACAAACAGAGGAGACACGTGACTTCACCTGCCACATCCACAGCGTCAGCCACCGTATACTCAGGCCCTTGTCAAAGCTTGGACTCGGGGGCAACGCATCTGCAAAATCGCGCACCCCCCGCCCTAAGGCAGCCCCTGTTTTACGCCCCTTCGTGGCCCTGCTGCCTCCACATCCGCTGGGGACCTGGGCCATTTTTCTTCCGTCCCCTGACAGAGGCTGCGAGTTTTCAGGGGCAACCGTGATGAGGTTTCCGACCGACTTTTGACCAAACGGATTTCCAACTGCATTTGAAAAGGAAAATATCTTTCCAATGTACCAAATAATGAAAAATGACTGGGCGAGTTTATAACTGTTGATTTAGCCACCAAGTTCCCCCCAGCCCTGACTCGGGTTCTCTGGAGGTTTTCATCAAGCATTAATTCACTCTCTTTCTCGGCACGCAAAGAAATAGGCCCTTCCGAATCCATCCAGCAGTACATTAGCTTCAAGGCCTGTTGGAAATGGTTTAGCATCTGCTCTTAATAGACACCGCAGCGCACGAGGCGGGCGAGGGCTGGGCTGGCGACTCGGGGAACCGACAGCCTGGGAACTGCCACCTAGAAGAGCCACAGGGCATAGCAGGGGAGTGGGCTTTGGGGGGGGGCAAGGGGACACGAAGCTGGGGGTCCCCAGGTGAGCTAACCCGCATGTGAGGCCTCCAACCAACTCGTTAAAGCCGCCAAGGAAGTCAAGGGAAGGTGCCACGACAGGAAGAGGTGTTCCATCTATGCTGTTTACTCAAAGTCCATGGAGAGCTCTTAAACACCCCAAAGCCTGGCCACACCTCAGCTCAAGTACGTGACAATCTCTTGGACGGAAAGGATCCTGGGGAGTCAAGACAGTTGTAAAAATGACTGCAAGGGGTTCCAGCGCACAACCAAGATTGAGAACCAGCGGCTGCCTGAGCAGGGGTTCCCGAAGTAAGGTTCCCCGGGGCCAGCAGCGTCGCATCACCTTGTTAGAAATGCAAGTTGCCCGGGGCCCCCAGCCCAGATCTGCTGAATCAAACATTCCTGGGGTGGGCCCAGCTTTCCAAGAGATTCTGACGTCTATACAGGTTTGGGAGCCACTGACCTCTCCGGGGATAGGGAAGGTATGTTGGTTTTCCTGGCTATGCACTCATTCATTCATTCATTCCCCCAACTGGTCGTGTGCTCGGCACACAGAGTGTCTCTGCAAGGAGCCTAGCACTGGCCCAGGTACTGGGCATCCAAATGAAAAGTCAAAGGTGTGATTGTGCACCCAAGGAGTTTACAGTCTTCCCATGGAATTTCCTAGATGATACAGACAAAAGCGAGGGCTGTCAAAATGAGGAAAAGCTTTGACCTTTCAGTAACAGCCTCTTTTCCCTGCCTGCCTGTGCCTTCTTTTCTTCATGGGTTGGTTGGAAGCCTCGCCTGTGGCTTAGATCGCCTGTGTGCTCCCACTTTGAGCAGCTAACGCCCCTGCTAAGAGGTCCACGCAGGCATTCTCCTACTCACATAGGCGTTTGGCATCTAGGAGCCACCCCCGCTCTGAAAAAAAAAATGGCTTCCCTGCCCACTTCTCTCCCCTTCCTGTGTATTTCTCGACAGGAAGTGTTGAAACAGGAAGTGGTCACCTCCCATCTTCTGGGCATCCCGGCCGAGACGCTGTCACGGAAAACGCTCACCTCGGCCGAGTCCTGCGTACGAGATTACCCATCGCCGCCTCCCTCCCAGTGACCCAGGACCACCTATGAGCATCAGGGCCCAGCAGATGATCTCAAACTCTTCACGGTTATTACAGGTGTCAACAGGTTGGAAATAAAGCCAGAAGCTCTGTCGAGATTCGGCCGTCAAGATCCAAAAAGGAGCATTCTGCTTCCCGGCATTCCTTGCCAAGGATGATCTCAGATTCATCTGTTCCCATTCACAGTGAGCAAAGGCCTCAAGTTTATTAAGGGTGCGGCTGCGATTTCCCCTTCTCCTGTTCCTGAAATTGCGCCTGGGTGGGGATGCTGATGGTCAGAACTGGGGCAAGTCCAGAGAAGAGTGTCCTCATATTGGCAGCCCAAGATGTCTGCTGCCTACAAGGGCTTTGGTACCTCTCCTTGCTGGTCTGTCCTCATACCATTAGTGTGCTCGCTCTCTCTCCTCTGCCTGCCCCATCTCCACAGACTCATCTATTTTTTTAATGTTGAGCATTTATTCTGGGAACTCAGAGTTGGATGAGGCACAGCCCTGTCTCGTGGAGCTCACAGCTGGAGCACAGGATGGGGGCAAATGGACAAAGAAACAGACAGTAAAACATGGCTGTAGGAAGCATCCCACTGGAGGCAGTTTGCATACAAGCGTGGGGAGAGCCATTAACACCGCCTAGAGAAATAGGGAAAGTTCTATGAGCAAAGGATACCCAGACCGAGGCAGGTTTGTTTAATATCTCTGGCAGAACCTGCCTGCCTCCCTCAAATCTGATTGATGCAGGGTGCTTCGCTGCAGGTCTCTTTAAGTCTTAGGGAATAGTCTAGAGATCCACAGGGTAGGCTAGAAGTCCCAGGGAATTCACCAGCCCCAATGGAGAGTGACCCTCACCCACTGACTCTAGCGAGACAGTGTATCAATACCTCAGTTCCCTCACTCCTCGCACCCTGGATGGTGCCGAAGTTTGTGTTTGACGGTGTTTTCTAGAATTTCTCTAGAAATTAGATTAATTTAGACTAATCTAGATTAATCTAGATTAAGCACCTTCAATAACTGGCTTTATAGCATTCCCCACTCCCCTGTTGGGGGCATCCTAGGATTCCCCTCTGCAAATACTTCTTCCCTTTGCATCTCTATCTCCAAGTCTGCTTCCGGGGAGATTCAAGCTAAGATGGTTTTCAAGCAGGAGCCTGATGTCAGGTTTGGGTGTCTGAGAAGGGCTGCCCTTTCTATCCATGCAGTTGGGAGTTGGACTCCTAGGTCTCGGCATGGACACGTGAGACAAGACAGCCCGTTATTTTGTGCGCGTACTCTAGGACACAGCCCAGCCTTCCAGACCTCGGAGTGCTACCAACCTCCCACGACCACAGCCCTGATCAGCTTGCAGGGGTGCTCAGGTCACCCACAAGTGAACACCTGCCCAGAGACGGAATGAGCCCAACTGAAGACCACACAACCCAGCTCCCCCAACCCCATCCCTACGCTCGTGCCTGCACTCAACCGAAAAGCAAAAGACAAGGTGCCTACAAGATAGAAAGTATCCTGATATAAAACCTCGAGAGGGATGGGGCGCCTGGGTGGCTCAGCCGGTTCGTGGCAATCTCACAGTTCGCGGGTTCTGGCCCCGCGTCAGGCTCTGTGCTGACACCTCGGAGCCTGGAGCCTGCTTCAGATTCTGTGCCTCCCTCTCTCTCTGCCCTTCCCCTCCTCATGCTCCGTTTCCCTCTCTCTCTCAAAAATAAACATTAAAAAAATGTTTTTAATGCAAGAAGGATAGCAGAAAGGAAATCTCGTAAAGTAGCATAAAATAGCATAACCATCCTATCAGACCCCTCCCCAGTACACTCTGCAGAGCTTAACTATTTTCAGTATGTGTAGTCATACCTGCACCTGTAACTCCTTGTTTTGTTTGTTGGTTTAAGTATAGCCTAGTTCAGCCTAGTGCTCGCAGGTGCGGGACACAGTCAGCCCAGCTCCGAAAAGCAAGGTCGGGTCAGGATGCACCAGCCCCTCTGCATCCCAGAGAGCATCCTTCTCCTCCTCTAAGCCTCAGATTCTTCAGATGCAAACCCAGAAGCTGCGGGGAGGTGGAGGACGTGACTTGCCCGTGGTCACTCTGCCGTCGCCGAGTCGAGGCGGGATTGGGGCCAGGAGGACCCGGCTCCTAGGTACCTGATCCGGCATATTTTGAGGGAGGAACTGAGGCCCAGAGGCAGAAGTGGTCTGCTCAGGGAGACTTCTGAACCCAGGACTGCTGACAGCGCGGTCGTCATTGAGTACCCGCTCCATCGCAGGGTCGTGCCAAGGGTGGCCATCTTCACCCTGTCTGCTGTGTCCTCCAAAGTGATCACACTTACCCTCCAGTGGCTTTTACGTGACCGAGTCCCCGGTGTGTCTCATGATTGAAAGGGAAAATTAACAGTTAATGGAAAGGAAGGGAACAGGGGGAAAAGGGAGGAGGGAGGGAGAGAGGGAAGGAGGGAGGGAGATCAACCTCAGAAGGACCGTCCCCGGGGAGGTGAGTTAGACTACGAAAGAGCTGATTTCTACACCTGGTTGCAACTCCTGAGAGCTTTTACACCTGGCAACAGGCTTCTTCATGTCTTTGCGCCTCGTCCAATGGCAGTCTGCCTGATGCAGTCACGGACACCATCGAAGACAGCGATCCTAATAATACTTCTGAAGAGATTGCTCTGCGCTCAGCCCTGTCGTATGTCCTTTACGACCTTGCCTCCCCGGCTGCTCAAAATGACCCCACGGGAGGGCATGGATGCCACCCCACCTTGCAGACAGGGAAACTGAGACACGAGTGTGGTCCCGTTACGTGTGCAGGGCCACGGGGCTAGGGAGTGCCGTGCTGGCATGTGAGCGCGGGCTCGGGGTTTGTCAGCATCAGGCCTCTGCTCTCCAGCTGGGCAGCATGCTGACGGGGCCGCTGGCCGCTGGGTGGGAGGATGTTTGTGACAGAGCCCGGCAACGGTGCTGGGGTGCTCAGCAGTCACTCTTTGCCTGGCCTGCCGGCTTCCGCGCCCTCAAGGCCGGGCTTTGGAATACACAGACACCCCCCCCCCGTGCCCCCTGCCCCCTGCCCCCTGCCCCCTGCCCCCTCTCCTCCCAGGCCTCCCTTCCGTTAACCCCAGACCTGATGGTCCCTATGAGGGTGGCCGCTCCCGGCAGGGGGTCCGAGCCTGCTCAGGCCAGCCCCTTGGCCGACCGCTCGGTGCCCAGCACCCCATTATCATTCCACCGCCTTCCAACAGAAATTATAAGCACTTTGTGTCAACCCCCGTCTGCCCCAGCAGCTGCGCCGAGGGAGAGCGATTGAGGTCAGCGGAGGCAGACAGCCTACCCATCACGCCCGCCGCGGCCATTCCTCACGCAGCGACATGCAATCTCCCGCCGAGGGTCACCTCTGGGGAAGCGATTCCTCCAAGCCCAGAAGTGCCAAGTGGCAGCGTGGCCGAATCATCATGTGAAACACATTGGAAATAGCAGCCTCAGTAATAGATGGTTCACCAAAGCGGCCCCTTCCTGCCGCGTGTGACCAAGACGGGATTTACTGTAAGCACATTAACCTATTCGTGCTATAGCACATGGCCCAGGAGCCCGCTTGGCAGGCGGCACAGGGCAAACCCCAGCCGGGCTGTGGGGGGACAGACAGGAGCGAGCAGATTTTATCAGCCCGGGAAAGGAAGAGGTCAACAGAGGCGCCCAGCCTGCTGCCGGCCCCTCGGTCCCGGGGCCCCATCCCAAGGAGACGGGGCCGAAGGGGGGGCTTGGCCGATCGCAGCCTGCTGTCGCCTCCGAGCCCCGTGGACTCTGAACTAAGGCTGGATCAGAGGAGAGGCGTCTGGGTTTCTTCCTGCTCCTGTGGACATCGGCAGTGTGGCAACTCCAGACTCTCCAGACCAGCGTGTTTGGGGGCAGGGGTGGGGGGGGGGTGCGGGGGAGGAGAGGGGAGAGGAGGAGCAGGATGGCGAGACACAGAAATATGAATGGAAAGCAGAGAAAAAAAACGTGAAGACGATTTGAAGACTCGGAGAGGGGATACCCTCAGATGAGAAAAAAGAACATCACAGGAAGAAAACATTCCGAAGGAGACAGAGGAGGAGGCGGGGAGGACAGGGGGGCAGGGAAGGGGCGGGGCGAGATGGAGAGGGCAAGAGCCTGCCTCTGGAAAGCTGGGTTCTGTTTCCACGGAGAAGAAAAAATGTTCTTTGTTATCCAGAGCCTTGAGTGACACCAGCAGACCCCCAAACACCCCCTCTAACACAGCGGCACCCAGGCTAGCACCCACACGCATGCACACTCACGTGCACACATGCACCCACAGGCACACTCACGTGCATGCACCCAAGCACACTCATATAGACACACACGCATGCACACTCACACGCACGTACACACACTCGCTACACGCGGCCCACACTCAACCCCCCGCCCCCCAGCCCTGAACACAATTCACTCCCAGGACAGATAGAGCATTACGTGGTCCCCTCCAAAGGAAACAGGCCCAAAGCAGACTGGGGCTGGGTGTGGGGGAGGGGAGGGATGAGCGGGGCGCCCCGGGAAGGGCCCAGGGAAGACCCCAAATGCGATTGGAGCTCCAAGAGCCCTGGGGCCCGCTGTGGGGCCGCAGCCGCCCCAGGTCTGGACCTCCGCCTCATCCCGGCATCAGGGTCCAGTCTTAACGGGCTGTGGCCCTCCGCTAGCTAGAGAGAAAGGGCCACACGGGCTCCTGGACCCGAGAAGCTCCTGCAAACGGCAGCCCGTCTCCGGGCCCAGAGCCGAGCTGCAGGCTCCTTGTAGGTGCCGCGACCCCCTTCTGAAGCTGGTGGGCAGCTTCCGGCCACCCTCTGCCTGCCTGTCTCCTGCCGCCCCTGAAACCTCCCGGTAATTTGCCAGAATTAACAGATTTATGGCAGCGCGTTGGTTTGGATCAACTTTTCATATGTACTTTGTGAGAGAAAAACATTTTCCTCTTCCCCGACTTACTGTTTGCCCATTAATACGCTCCACATTCGCTGGTGCTTAATGACTGCTCAAATTTTCTCTGTTCATAGAGAATGTTGTTGTTGTGATTAAGGGTGCCAGGGCTCTCACAAGTACAAACACACCAAAGCCATAAAAAGGGCAATTAATTCTTAAAAAAAAAAATGCAAGAGTGGGAGAGAATGGATGTTCTGTTTACAGAAAAGCAAGAAAGAAAACATATTTCTAAGAGGTGTCCCTTACAGGACAGTAAAATCTCCTGTAAACCACCAGGAAAATGTCACCTGGCAGATATCTGGTCGTTGGACGGCCGCGTGTCAACCGCTTAGAAAGCCTGATTCTGGACAGGTCACTGGAAAAAACCACAGCGTGTGGGCGAGGTGGATTTTCTGGCCCAGACTCCATCCCCAGCTCTGGATACGTCACCTTCTGCCTCGGAACCTTGGATTACACATCTGCAAAATGGGAAGCTGGGCCGCCAAGGACAGCGGTCACGATTCAAGAGGAAAAATGTGTCTCAAAGTTTCCTTTGGTGCCCGGCGAAGAGGCAGACAAGAATGACCCGGCTCCTCGTTTGTTCGCACGTTTGTGGAGCGTCTTCTCCGGGTCAGGCCGTGGGCTGTGTTCTGGGGGTACGGCAGCAGCAAAGACGAAGGGACCCGTCCCGGGCTGTGTAGAGCTGACGATCCAGGAGTAGGGGACAGAAATCTGGAGCCCCAACACGAACTAAATGAGAATAAGAGGATGAAGAATGTGAGGTGGGGGAGGACAGGCAGGTGAGTTGGGCAGAGACAGAGTGGGGAGAGGGGTGACTTAGGTTGAGATCTTTCTCAATCCCGTTCACCGTTCCTAACAATGTGTTTCATAAACTCTGAACCCCACCCTTGATGGCCCCCCCGTAAGCAATTGGGACACATGGAGAGAGAATCATTAAAACAAAGGTCAAGACACATGCAGTGGCAGTTTTCCTTTAAAATATATATATGCATTTAAAATATATACATTATTTTAAATATATATATTTAAAATATATACATTATTTTATTTAATTATATTTAATTATATTTATATTTATTTATATTATAATATTATAATTATATATATTTATTATTTTTTTATTTATTTAAATTATATTTAAAATATATATATGCATATATATATATATATATATATGGCATCTGGGTGGCTCAGTCGTGAATGTCCAACTTGGGTTCAGGTCATGATCTCACAGTCTGTGAGTTTGAGCCCCACATCAGCTCGCTGCTGTCAGCACAGAGCCCCACTGCAGATCCCCAGATCCTCTGCCCCCTCTCTCTCTACCCCTCCCCCCCAGTCTCTCTGTCTCTCAAAAATAAACATGTATAATATATATATATATATATGCCAGAGTTTTTATATTTATATAAATGTATAAATTTTTTTATAGGAAGTGGCAAGAGGCATGGAGAAACCAGATATAGTCCCTGCCTCCTGGCGCTTAGAGGCTGGGGTGGGGGGTTCTGACCATGAACTCACGCAGACATCATGATGATTTCAAGAACTCTGGCAGGTGTTACAAGGAAGGAGCAGTGAGGTCCTGGGTCTGTGGCAGGGGCCTGGGGATGCTAAGGCTGAGGAAGGGCTCCTGGGGGAAACAGCAGTGGAGCTGAGTGGGGAAAAAGTGGGGAGGTGAAGGGAGGGTGAGAGATGGCAAAGCACTCCTGACGAAAGGAACAGCATGTGCGTGGGCCAGACCAGTGGGAACACGAGAGCGCTCTGTGGCCAGAAAGGCCCAGGTTCAGATCCCTGCTCCCCTCCCACCTCCCAGCTGTGTGACCTTGCGTAGGGGCTTCGGGTCTCTGAGCCTCAGGGTTCTCATCTGTAAAGCGGATTTGCTGAAACGTCACGGGGCTGCCATGAGGAGCTGAGTGAGGGAAGCAGGTAGCAGAATGAAGTCCCAAACCCAGGTTGATTTCTTGCAAAGTTGTCACATCTGGGGACGGGACAGGCTGGAGGCAGTGGTCAAGACACCCGGCATCTGGTTCCTGTTCCTGTTCTTGCCTCCCTCCGAGGCCGTTGGCACCATAAAATGAGGGGATCCGTTCCCTGTTTTAAGAAAGTAACGTCCAAGGAGAGACCCGCTATTAACCGAGCGTCTCTGCGTGCCCATCGGCGAGCTTAGGAGCAAAGGCGACGACGAGAAGCGGAGCTGACCTGGCCCCAGATTCGTCTTAGTGTGAACGGCAGGTATGAACCCACTGAGAACAGAGGCAAACACCAGATGGTGGTCCCTGTGCTGTTTGACCTGGACGATCGCAGATTCCCCGATGGCCAACATGGACCCCGTCTTGTAGGGTCTCTCTGATTAGCATCGCTTTCCGCCTCCTTGAGAGGGGTGCTTGGCTGGCTTCCCAGGCAGCCCCCCATTCTGCTCTGCCCCCACCCCCTGGCCCCCACTCTGGCATCGAACACCCTAACTTCACACGATCACAGCCCAAACCTTGATTCTGCTACAATGTCCCCCCGCACAGTGTCTCCGTTTCAGCGAAGGACTGCGCCAACCTTCTTCGGTCCCCATTTCAGGAAAAGCCCTTGGAGTTGCCCTGAATGCCGCCCTCCGCGTTGCTCACCCTGCACATAGAGCTGATGCTGTTGGCTCCTATTTCATAATTTCTCTGGAGTCTGGACACATCTCATCCCCTCTGCGGCTACGACGCAAGCCCAGGCCTCCATATCTTGACAGGAATGTCGTAGCTGCCTCCAAATGTCTTCATACTGCCCACTGACTATTCTAAAGCTAAAATGTACAGCATGTCTCATTTCCCCTCTGCCCTGGTCCCCCAGTGCTCCCCAGCACTCCCAGAGCAAACGCCCTCACCATCTTCACTGCCCACTGCACCACAGCCTCACGGACATGACTGGCCTCAGGGCCTTTGCACTTGCTGATTAGTCAGTGTGGAACGCCTCTCTGCAATATGGCCACACTCTCACCAATCCCAGGTGTCTCTCAGATGTCATCTCCAGGGGGGTGACGAAACACCCCCTAGCTCTAACTCCTAACTTTTTTTAAGTTTATTTATTTAATTGAGAGAGAGAGAGAGAGAGAGAGAGAGAGCAGGGGAGGGGCAAAGAGAGAGGGAGAGAGAGAATCCCAAACAGACTCTGTGCTGTCAGCACAGAGCAAGAGGCAGGGCTCAACCCAACCATAACCTGTGCCGAAACCAAGAGTCAGAGGATTAACCAACTAAGCCACCCAGATGCCCTGCTCCAATTCCCATTTTATGTTCCTTCATAGCACTTGGCCCCTTCTGACATTCTACATCCATTTTCTTTTCATTCACTCCTGTGTCTTTCCCTCTCTTCGCTAGAAGTCTGGCTCTTTGCGGTCGGTTTAGAGATGGGGACCCTCGGTGAATATTTGTCAGATGAACGATACCTGTGACCCAAGCAATGATTCACTCACCGGCACCTTCTGGCGAGACCCCGGGCATCCTACCTGTGAGGGGTCCGACTCCCCTTGAGCTAGGGGATGCCACTTGACCAAGCTGCCTGGAGGCTGGCCAGGGGAGAAGAGGCAGTGAAGAATCCTGCTTCAGACGGAACCCACTCGAATCGCAGGTCCACGACCTGCCAGCTGTGTGGACTTGAATACCCGGTGCTCTGTTTTCTCTCCCATAAAACTGGAGAGTGGCGACTGGAATTGTGTCTCCAAAAAAAGATACGGTCAAGTCCTAACCCCCCGGGAATGCGATTTTATTTGGAGGCAGGGACTTTGCAGATAGAATTAGTTGAGATGCTGTTATCCTGGATGAGGATGAGCCCTGAATCCCATGATTCATAGCTTCACAAGAAGCGGAGAATTTGAACACAGGCAGACACAGACACAGGACTGCATGGAAAGAAGGAGGCAAAAATTGGCGGGATGCTGTCACAAGGCAAAGGACACCTGAGGTTCCCAGAAGAAGAAAAAGTGAGGAATGATCCTCCCGTGGAAAGCTGAGAGGGAGACAGCCCTCCAGACTCCTTGATTTGGGACCTGTGGCACACGGAACTGTGCGACACTACATTTCTGTTGTTCGAAGCCACCTAATTTGTGGTGCTTTGTTACAGCAGCTGCGGGACGCGAACACAAAGTGATACAAAGTGACAGCCTCCTCTGGGAGCGCCTGGGTGGCTCAGGAGGTTGAGCGTCCGACTTCGGCTCGGGTCACGATCTCTCGGTTTGTGAGTTCGAGCCCCATGTCCAGCTCTGTGCTGACAGCTCGGAGCCTGGAGCCTGCTTCGGATTCTGTGTCTCCCTCTCTCTCTGCCCCTCCCCTGTTGGTGCTCTGTCTCTCTCTGTCTCTCAATAATAAATAAATGTTAAAAAAAAATTCAAAGTGATAGCCTCCATCTGGGGAGGACTGCAGGATGTACAGAGGGTTCCCGAGGGCCCTGGTCATAATAGCACCTTAAATGTCCCGTGGCCCCTCCGCCATGCCAGAAGCCACCTCTACCTCCCAGCTCTGCTCTCGAAGCGGCCCCTCTCATCCGCAGAGGGGCCAAAAGCCCTGAAGGGTAGGAACCGTCTCGAGCCTTCAAAATCACACTGAAACCTCATCTCCGGGCCGCTCAGAGCCACTTCTCCCTGACAATCCCTGCAGAAACACAGCCGGATTTCCCCATCGGATTCTTCTAAACAAATCCAGTCGTACCCCGCACCCCCCCCCGCCCCGGCCCCCCGGCCCACCTCCAGCTGCCCCTGCCCGCTGACATTTGGACCCAAGAGCTAATTGCAGCCGCTCCGTCTAAAAAGGAAACCACAAACACGCTCTCGCCCACGTTTTACGACTTTATAACTCACCAAATAAACCTGATGCCTATAACCATAAAACAAAGCCGAAACGAGTTGGACATGTACCAGCGAGGAGAAGCGGGAGGCGGAGGGGGGAGATTGCCAGAGGGGGGCTCTGAGCTGTGGAGAGGCCGCGGTTCCCTGTGTGGATTTCGGAGCTGCAGCCTTGCAGAAACTTAATATTCCAATCAGCACCCAAGCAAGGCATTAGAAGCCAAGGAGTGCATGAGTGCCCCCATAGCTGGGGGAATATTACTCACCAGGTCATGGTCGGCTGCGTAAAATACAACCCTCATATATCATTATAACTGCCAGCCAGCGACAGTTATAATTGAGACGGCAATAACTAGGAGAGAGTTCTTTAATTTAACATCCAATTATTACAAGTTATCACTTCTTAATAAATGTAATATAACAGACAATCAATGTTGCATGCGACGGCCCAGACTGCAATGGGATGGGAAATTTATATCCTGGGGAAAAAAAATATACTCTGTGTAGAGTGTGTGCGTGTGCGTGTGCGTGTGTGCGTGTGTGTGCGTGTGTGTGTGTGGTGTGTGTGTTTCGGCTTCCTAAAGTCTGCGGCGGCTGGGATAAGTGTTGCAAGACTCCAGCTATAAATAGCTGAGGTTGTCTCAATGGCTGAGATTGTCATATTTGCGTATGTACAATAGCTCCGGGCCAAGGCAGAGGAAAGAATAAGAAAGGGGGAGAAAAGGATTTCTTCTCCCTAATACAGGCTCTGAGGAACGCCCCCTTGGCCCAGAGGGCCCCAAGACCCTGCAGGGTGGCTGGCAAAATTGTCCTCAACTTCATTTGGCAGGGCAGTCATTTTATTTTTGATAGTATTTGTGATGTGCGGCTCGTATACAGAAAAGTGAACGCATCATGAATGCGTGGCTTTCCGGCTTCCTACCAAGTGGGCCTGAGAGTAATCACCTGGGTTAATACACAGAAATGACCAGCCTTCCGGAAGCCCCCCACCCCCCTCCCAGGAGCACCCCTTTCTTGCACGGCCAAGGGCACCACCATCCTGATTTCCGCCTGCATGGATCGCTTTTGCTCATTGTTGAATGTTCCGTAAATGGAATCATACCGGATGTTGTTGTGTGTCTTTGCGTTTCTTTTGCTCAGTATTATTCCATGAGATTCATCCACGTGGCTGCATTTGCATGGACAAGTGGTTCGTTCATTTTTACTTCCAGATAGTATTCAACGGTGCAACTCTGCCACCTCTTACTTATACATACTTAGGGGCAGTCTTCTGTTTGGGGTCCTTGCAAATTGTGCCATGACGGACATTGTTGTACATAATTTGGGGGAACGTATGTAAACCATTCTCCTGGGTGTGTGCCTGGTTGTAGGACGGATGGGCCGCAGGACAGGAGCGGGTTCAGCTTTAGCAGAAGCTGCCAGACAAATCTCCAACGTGGCAGCACCAGCTGAGGTTCCCAGCAGGCTACAGGAGTTCCGGTGGCTCCAAACCTCGGCCGACACTCAATAGTATCTGTTTCACTGGAGTTCAGGATCCTGGTGGGCGTGCAGTGGACATCGGCGTGCTCAATTTGCGTTTTACTAGTGGCTAATGAGGTTGCACACCTTTTTATATACCCATCGGTCACCCGTGTGTCCTCTGTAGTGAGGGGCGTGTTCACACGTTTTGCCCCTTCTTCTATTGGGTTGTGTGTCCCTTTCTTACTCTGGAAACCAATCTTCTCCTGCTGTGTGCATTTCAAACTTCTCCTCCCCCTCCCTGCAGCTTTGCCTTTTCATTCTCTTGTCATCCTTTGGTGAAAAGATGCTTTCAAATTTTAACATGGCCCAATTTGCAAATCTTTGCTGTTGCTGTTAGGATAGTGTTTTTTCTACCCCATACAGAATTTTGATCACCTTTACAAACAGGGAGCTGCTCTGGGTCAAAGTTCTACTTCTAGGGGCGCCTGGGTGGCTCAGTTCCTTGAGCATCCGACTACGGCTCAGGCCATGATCTCACAGTCCATGGGTTTGAGCCCCGCGTCTCTCTCTGCCCCCCCCACCCCCCGCTCGTGCTCTGTCTCTCTCTCTGTCAAAAAAATAAACATTAAAAAAATTAAATTGTACTTCTAGGAGAACGAATTCATTGGCCCGTTTTCGTTGTGTTTTTGCTTGTGGTTTTCTGCCCACCCGTTTACTCCTCACAATACGTTGCACACAGATTCAGGTGGTTGAGAGTAGGGTGAGCTATTCGTTCACTGTTCATCCATCCATCTATTTGCTTGCGAAAACTGGTGTGCCAGGCCCTGTGCTGAAAACTACAGCTCACACAAATTTAACAAAATTTGTTAAAGATGTTTAGGGGCGCCTGGGTGGCTCGGTCGGTTGAGCTTCCAGCGCGTGATTTCGGCTCAGGGCGTGATCTCACGGCCGTGAGATCAAGCCCCGTGTCCAGCTATGCACTGAGCATGGACCCTGCTTGGGATTTTCTCTCTCTCCCTCTGACCCTCTGCCTCTCTTTCTCTCTCTCTCAAAAAGATTTTTACAATAAAACACGAAAAGAATAAAAATGCATGAGCCATAAAAGCAAAGAAAATCAATATATTGGACTTCATCAAAATTAGATAATTTTGCTTTACCAAAGACACTGCTAAGAAAGGCTGAAAGAAGTTGTATTAATAAAATATAATGATGTTCCTGGAAGTTTAGAACATGATAATATGGTTCTCCCCCACTTTTACAGTTATCTCCTCATTTATTCATCCATTCAGCAAGTATTTATTGAAGCGTGGTAGACCCTGGGGAATCACGGCAGCTGCAAGGAGGAGAATGGGCCCCGGGACGCGCTACGGGACGTTGTGAGACAAGGGCTGCCGTAGAAGTGAGTGTGGAGGTGGTGGGAGCACTGAGGAGGACTCCAGGAAGGCTTCCTTGAGGAGGTGATATTTAAATGTAGCCTTGAAGGATCCGTACCAGAAAGCAGCCAGTGGCTTACAGGAAGAAGAAAGGTGGCAGGTTTCAGAACTGAGAGTCATTTTAAGAGCTGGTGGGACCTCAAAGGCAAGGGGAAGACGTGGGCCTGGAGAGGAGGTGGCCACCCTCTTGCCTCGGAGGGATCTCACCGTGAGGGCAACAGGGATGTCAGGAAGAGGGGAACGTCTCGCAAATAAGAGCCAGTGGTATTCCAGAAACGGGGACTTGGAGGTGAGTGGCCAGGTTGGAACTATGGCTCTATGACCTCAGTTTCCCCATCCGCGAAATAGGGATGATCATGACAGTGACCAGTGATTGCCATCTTACGCTGCCCCTGGCACAATACTGAGGGCTCTGTGGGTGTTGATTGGCTTATCTAAGCCTTTCAGTCCCCCTACGAGTTGGATGAAATCCCTCTCCCTGTTTTACAAATGAGAAAACAGAGGTCGCTTGGCTGGTCAGCATCAGGATCCAAGCCCAGGCCGTTTGGCTCCTGTATCTGGCTCCTTAACCATTATGTGACGCTGCTGGATGGGGACGCCAGGCCCCCAGGGTTGACAGGAGGACTGGTTGAGGCGACAATGTAACATGCAACCCAAGCTCCGCGCTGGGAACGCCGCTGGGGGTCTCTAAGTGCTGGCTGCCACTGAAAAGCAGCCCAGACCACCCGAGGGCAGGGAAGGACTGTGCCCCGGGGGCACTGGCCTTGAGCAGGACATCATCACCAGATGCTGTTTCCATAGGATATATAACCAGAGCCCCATCCCTCTGCCACAGGGAGTGAACACAACAGAAGCTGCCATGCCCATTACACAGATGAGGAAGTGGAGGTTTGCAAACTGTGTGTCCATGCTCCCAGGAGAGTCCCAGAGGGACTGGGCGGGGTGAGGTGGGGCGGGAGGGTTGAAGCCCTGTCCGTGTGCATCTCAGTCCTGTGAACTCACCCGTTCCTCAAGCCCGATGTAGACCCACTGAGAATAGCGAGCATCTTCCGAGCAAAGACAATTCACAGAAATCCCTTCACACAGAGCATGTTGGTCGGCTCAGGCTGGCGTAAGGAAAGGCCACAGCTGCGGAGGCTAGAAGTCCAAGTTCAAGGTGCCGCTCAGCTCCGCTGAGAGCTCTCTTCCTGGCTTGCAGGCAGCCACCTTCTCGCCACATCCTCACATGGTCTTTCTTCCATGTGCTCGGAGAGCGAGATCTCTGGTGCCCCCTCCCCGTAAGGACCCCAGTCCTGATGGATCAAGGATCCCTCCTTGCCACCTCACTCAACCCTAATCACCTCCCCGAAGGCTCCATGTCCAAACACAGTCCCACTGGGAGCTACGGCTTCAACAGCCACGTCTGGGGCGACACGCTCCCTGGAACACACCATCGCTTGCTGGGGACGCACGCGGCCACCGGCCACGGCTGGTCTGGGACGTCTGGAGCCAAAGGTGGTTCCCAGGCGCGGGTGTTGGCACAGACACAAAACCTCTACCCTCGAGGCTCACGAACAGAGACGCTTCGGTACAATGAGCTTAAAATGAACAGAGATGCGGTTGTCACGGTTAGATAGGCCCTTCGGAGCCCGCTACCCAAGGATCTTTGTTTGCCAGTTAGAAAAATGGAAGCTCCGAGTGGGGAAGGCAGCTTCCCCAAGTCACACAGCCCGCTCCAATGCACACGTTCCGCCTCGTCCCGCGGCGCTTCTTTCTGGAGGCTGGGGGCGGCAGACAGAGGCGGCAAATGGGTGGGAGATGTGGCAGATGGGGAAACTGAGGCTTAGAGTGGGGAAAAGGCCAGTCACAGAGCCACACGGCTTGTTACTCAGAGCAACAGTGAGAGCATTTGTCGCGGGCTCCCTGGGGGCTGTCCCTTTGCTGAGAACTTTGCAGGCCCTGTTTTGCCTAATGTGCCCGGACTCGTTCCCTCCCTCTACCCGTGGAGGAGAAGAGGAAGCAGAGGGGAAATGACTTGCCCGAGGCCACCTGGACACCCGCACGTGGTTTCGGGGGTGGGTCTCCGCCATGAGGCTGGATCTCAGGGAGGTCCAGGGCTCCCTAGGCTTGGGAAGCTGTGATAGGGCTTCTCTTCCCTCCCCGTCCCCACCCCTGGGCACCCCCCGGGGGGTGGGGAGCGACACCCACACCCCCCAGACAGAAGGTCCTCACGTGGCTCCCGAACTTGGGGCGTCAGCTCCTACAGCTGAGGTGCCACAGCCAAGCCCACCCTCCTTCTGGGGGAGGCGAGATGTGGAGGGGCTGGGGGCCTGGGGGGGGGACTGCCACTCAGGCTCAGCAGCCAGATGGGCAGACTGAGGGGCTCCCAGCCAAGGGAGGTGCGATCTCCCCCAGCTCCACGTCCTGGAGTGCGAACTTCAAACGCCCGATTCCCAACATTTGGCCATATTTTTTCTTCCTTACCCCAAAGCAAATCCGGCTCCAATGTGGGCTCCTGGCGCCTGACTGGGGTACAGTTGGCTGTTTTGCAGAGTGAGGGTAGCTGCTCACACAAGGGGAGTTCGGGGGGCGGGGAGCCTGATGGGGATGCAGTAAGTGAGGGAGGGCGACTTTCTCTGTCGCTGGCCTTGGAAAGTGTTATTAGTGCCCGGCGGGCGGGTGGGTGGGTGGATGGACGGATGGACGGGCAGATGGAGACACTAATAAACAAACAGGCACCGAGCAGGTAGCCTGAACAGAATGAGAGCAGGACGCCTCTTTCCTCCCAGGTCCCTGTGCCACACTGCGCCTTGGGCACCACACTCACCTCCCTGCACAAGGAAAGTCCCTGTCCCCGTCCGTCTCCTCAACCACCTGAGCCTTCCCAAGCTCTGCATGGCTGGGGCACTGACCTTCTCACCCGACAATGAGCAAATGGGCGCCTTCAGAGCTGAGGGAGGAAGAGGGGAGGGGGAAGAGAAGGAAGGGAAGGAAGTCTGACCTCTCTGTAAACAACATGACGTCTCACACACAGTCAGGAAGAGGCAGCCAGGGCCGCGTCCGTGCATGGGTCCCACAGATTCACGTGTCAGCAAAAGAGGAGAACCCAGAGGATCCCATTTGCATGAGATGGAAACCAGGCGAAATTAAGCTATGCAATCGGGGTCAGGAGAACGGCTCCCCCCAGGGTGGGGTGTTAACCTGGGGGGGGGGGGAGGCGGCGTGCCTTCCGGGGTGTTGGACACGTTCTAAATCTTGATCTAGCTGCTGGTTCCATGGGAGTCCACATATGTGGAAATTCAGCAAGTCGTGACCCAAAGACGGATTGTCTTTCGAACACAGTTCCGTGTACGCGAGTGGTAGAGGCCAGCCAAATTTTTAAATAGATGAGACGACAGAAGATGGATGGACAGATGAAAAGCAGACACCCCCCTCGGTGGACGCTGTTGGGCACTTGGCATGCATGGGGCCCTGCACTAGTCTTGGGGTCTAGGGGCAAATGAGTCCCAGCCGCCTCCTCCAAAGAGCTCACAGGCCAGGAGACAGGTGCTGGCAGGTGGGCACCAGAGCCAAACAACAGGAGGGCCGTGGTCGAAGGGGAGGGAGGGGCTGGCTCAGGGGAGGGGGGCCGTATTTGCCAAGAGTATCAGATGGGCAGAATGGGATAAAAAGCAGAGAAATAGGCTGGGAGCGGAGTTTTACGGCCAAAAGATGCCTGAAAAAATAGAGGCAAAGGCATGGCGAGTGGGTGGGTAGGTGGGTGGGTGGATGGAAAGTTCGTTCAGGTAAAAATTGCCTTGCACATGGCAAATGCTTAATTCCACGTTGAACGAATGCATAAACGAGTCTAGTAGCTTCTGGTTTCTCGAGCATGGCTGATAACGATGATAATCAGGCAAGGGTCCTCGACCCTGGGAGATTCTTTAGTCCAATGTTCTGCCTGCACCGTTCCGGCATCCAGAATGATCAGGGATGCAGGGCGACCCTTGGGACAAGGTGTTCATCGTGGTCTTATTTATAATGGCAGTGGCCAGGGGACGACCCCCAAAAGATCATTTCAGGGGAGCCTTGACACAGCCACACGGGAACATTCCCTCACTCTAAAGATGACAGGGAGAAAGCATTGTTAATGATACAAAGAAAGTGTTTATGATGGAAAGTGAAGGCAAAATAAAATAATTAGTATATAAAAGTCAGCATACTCTATGAACTCTCACCAAAGCTTGTGGAGTTTTTTTTGTTTTTTGTTTTTTTGTTTGTTTATTTGTTTGTTTGTTTGAGACAAAACAACTTAGGAAAAAAAATGACATTGAGGCATTTTGTGTGTGTGGCCTTCCCCAAGTGGCAGGATAATTTCGTTTTCTGCCTCGTCACCCAGTCCGCATTAACCAAGCGTTCCAAAAACGGCAAGAGAGTACTTGAATTCTCAGGCAAAGAAAGGCCACTCCCACTCGCCAGCTTCAAGGCAAGAGCAAAAGGGAACTCATTCGAAAAAAATAATGACGACCGCAGCGATGGAGCCGTGACAGTCACTTCCAACATAATCTCCCTCCAAAGCCCCCGTTCGTTTTCAGATCTTGTACACTTGGGCTTGGACGTCGCTCAGAGCACGGTAGGGCTGTGGGTTTCAGGTGGGGCAGACCCATTTGCTCATGGTCACGGCTCTGTCATTCACCCAACACGCATTTATTGAGCACCTACTATCAGCTGGGAGGAGGCCCCTCGCTGGGAGTATGTTATTAGCTGGCCTGTTGCCCTCACTCGCCCAAGCAGGGTGATATCCAAGAGCCACTGACATCTATCAAGTCCTTACCTCGTCCTGGGGACTCAACGTGCATCGTGGACATGAACCTCCCTCCAGTCCGATGAGATTAGCACCGCCTGCATTTCACAGATGAGGAAACTGAGGCTCAGAGAGGCCAGGTCATTTAGCCAACAACACGCGCAAGGAGGTGGTGGAAGAAGAGCCCGCGGTCGCACTTACAAGGTCACACTTCCTCTCTGAGACCTGCTCCAACACGGGGGTCATGGAAATCAAAGTCATTCAGGGTAAGAGGGCAAACAGGAGACAACGAGGAGATGATGTATTGTCATGCTGCAGAAAGTTGTGTGAAGGAAAACCAAGCAGGGTGACAGACAGGGGATGACAGACATGTGAGGGGCCAGTACAGATAGGATGGCTTCAGGGACACCCTCTGTGAGGCGTGGCATTCAGTCAAGACTTGAACGAGGGCGCGAATCACGCGGAGAACCATGGAGGGTGGCTGGGCCAGCAAGTGCAAAGGTTCTGAAGCAGGATGGAGCTCGGCACAAATGAGGAGCAGGGAGGAGGCCAGCAAGGCTGGAGCGCACTGGCGTGAGAAAAGGGAGAAGGACCAGAAGGGGAGGATGAGGAGGGAGGTCTCCCTCTTCACAATGGCCCCAGACAGAGGGCTGAAAAATGCCTTGTGATGCTCACCACTGGAAAAGTTTTGTCCAGGGCCCACGTTATAATGGGACTGGGAAGGCTGTTGTGTGGACAACTGGCTACTGCACCAGTCCAAGCAAGAGACAAGTATGGCCCAGACTAGAGCAGTATCAAGACATAGCCCCCTCCCTATTGACAAAAAAAAAAAAAAAAAAAAAAAAAACTATCCAATTAAATGGAATCTGTTTCTATTGTGATGAATTCAGAGAATTTGGCTTTGGAGACACCATCCTCTCTAGAACCTCACAGGAGGGGCATGTTGAGAGTGGGTCAACTGAGAGGGGAGAGATCTGGAACACCCTATATCAGGAGGAACGCTTTAAATGGCTACTCATCTTGGAGAAGTGCAGAGGTGAGAGCCAGCTCCTTTGACTGCCCCCCAGGAACCTGGACCTACCATCCCAAGCCCCCTCATGGCAGTCTGTGCTACGTGGTTTTGCCAAGAGCACAGACTGAGTCTCTCTCGACCACTGAGAAGGATGATGAGACTGAGGCTCAGGGAAGCCAGGGAACATACCCAAAGTCACACAGGAAACAAGTTATCCAGTATTACACAGCTAGTAAGTGGAAAGGTTTGGGTTTGAGTTGTGACAGCTTAGCCCCTGGCTCATGTTACAACCTCCGTCACGATACCTGCCATCCAGTTGATGAACAAGTTTATTTTATGAAACGACAAGGCCAGGAATTACTTCTCTGGGGCCCTGTCCCATCCCATGCGGCCCCAGAGGGCAGAGAGAGACCCGACTTAAGGAATATAGTGGGAGCCAGGGTGAAGGATGCTTTCAGTAGGTCAGAATTCTAAGTTGCGGTTGGCTGCGGGCATGGAATAGAGAGCTTCCCATCCTTAGAAGGAAACAAGCAGAAAGAAATCAATCACGGCATCCATCTAGGCTTTAAGCAGGCATCGTATTAGATTACCTGGATTACATCTTGCAACCTTAATATCCCATGCGCGGGTCACTCATTGAAAATACAGGGTTCCTTGGAAGGCACCCTCTTCAAAACAAAACAGAACCTTCATGCCAATTTGTCAGGCCGGGAGATGCTCTAGAAAGCTCCGATCTTCCACCTGAGGCAACAAGAGGAGACCCTGAGCCAGGAGCCAGGCCACTTTCCTCCCAGCTGAACGCATTTCCAACTAAATTAAAATCATACCTCATTTTAAATGCAGGGGATTTAAAAAATAATAATAAAATATCTCCGCCATTTAAATATCATTAGTAATTACATTTGATTTTATTTCGAGCTGGTTGGAAACATTTTATTTCTAATTAGGGACATTTGTTTTTAACATCCAGTTTACGGGACGGAAAAACCTCCCTGTAACGAATGGGGAGCAGGAGAAGGCTTTGCCGGGTTCGTCACATGAGCCAGGGAAGGGGTCTGGGGCTCTGCGGGGATCAGAAGGCCCCCAGACCCAAGCTCACAGCTCTGGGGCCAGCATGCTCTCTGCCTCTGCTAGGAAGTCATCAGAGAAGCAGGGGAGAAAGTGTGGAACTGGATGCTGGTTGGAACTTACAGAAATAATTATGGCAATTTTTTGGTAAGCATTTGCTATGTCTAAGGCCTTGCGCTAAGCCTTTTACTATTCAAGACGCCGCCGCTAATGATGATCGTCAGCAGTTAATGTTTATCTAGTAGGTGCCTCGTGCACACTTTGGGTACAGGATTTACTTTAATCCTCACAAGAAACTTTTTTCTTAGGTGGATTCAATCCCTCCTTCTCAATTCTATAATCCAAAAAGCTTTGGAAACTTCAAGGATTTAAAGACACTTGGGGGTGTGGTTGTGAGCCCCCGGCTTCCCGTTACGCTATTTAAAGCAGCAGCCGGGGCGCCTGGGTGGCGCAGTCGGTTAAGCGTCCGACTTCAGCCAGGTCATGATCTCGCGGTCCGTGAGTTCGAGCCCCGTGTCAGGCTCTGGGCTAATGGCTCAGAGCCTGGAGCCTGTTTCCGATTCTGTGTCTCCCTCTCTCTCTGCCCCTCCCCCGTTCATGCTCTGTCTCTCTCTGTCCCAAAAATAAATAAACGTTGAAATAAATAAATAAATAAATAAATAAAGCAGCAGCCTGGTGGTTCCCACATGCTCCTTTCTTCCCCCTCGGTCCTGGAGCAAGGCTGAGTGTCCTGAGTAGGACTCGAACCCAAGACTCTGTGTTACGGCCTCACCCCCATCCCTGTTCAGCTCACTAATGGGCCAGAGTGTTTGTTGACTGGCTAAGAGACCTCACAGCCTTCACATGAAGGGGGGAGCTTGGAGTTAGCTAGTTACTGAGCTGGAAGATGTCATGGAATGTTCAGGTCTCACCTTGGCGGGAGGTGGGGAGGGGGTTCATATAAATGCAGATGTCTGAACCCTACCTGGACCTGTGGGATCAGAATTTCCAAGGTTGTGGCCCAGGCATTGGCATCGTCAATATCTTCTCCCCCGTCATGATCTGAGGATGAGCAGCTCAGATCGTAGGCTGGCATTTTGGAGCCTAATCATCCCATTTCCCCCCTCCACCTTCACCTGTTGTATGAATCTTCTCCAACCTCCCAGACAGAGAGATGCTTGGCCTATTTTTGTTTGTATACCTCCAGTGATGGGGGGGCTCTCCGCCTGCATAGCTATTATGCCAAAATCTGAACGTTATGAAACATCCCACCGGTGATGTCTAGAGCCTTACAGAAAGAAGAATTGCCCCTGCACGAGTTAACTTGATTGGAGGCAGAATAGGCAAACATCTATGTGTGTGGATAGAGGCTGGGGCTGTGCTCTGATGCATTTAGAAATTATCTTTCCAGAGAAGGAACAGTAATAGGGCTGCAAACGAAGCATGCCTTGCCATATTTGCACCTACAACCAGTGGATTTGATGGCACCAGACGCAGCTCACCAAATGGATGGTCAGGAGATTCCAGCTCTGCCCAGGCCTTCTTTGTGACCTCGTGCAATTCACCCGAGCTCTAAAAGCCTCAGTTTCCTCTTCTGTAACAGGTAACAAACAATAATTACCTCTCAGGGATGTGTAGACAGAATCCCTGCAGGAAAGAGACAGTGTGTTTCAAATTTGGGCCATTTCATAAAAAGACTGTTCACCCAAAAGGGGCACTGTATAGGGAAACCACCAGGAATGGTAGAGCTCCCCAAGGTTAGTCATAGTGGGGAGCAGTTTCTAGCCCCAGGTTGGATGGTGAAGTAGGGAGGAATCGCTGATACCTGGAGGAGAGAGCTAAGTGGGAAGGGCTGCCTGGTAGGAGGAGCTAAGGCCGGCAGGCAAGTGAGGATGCCAGCCTATAGCAGCATTGCAGGGAAGGCAGACAGGACAAGGGAGTAAATACCTCTGCCTGTCTCTTGTCCCGCCCTTGGATCTCCAACGGGGCTCCCTATTGGCTCCCCCAGCCAGATGCTGGAGGTCAAGGGAGGTGGTTGATAAAGCCCACGGAAGACAGCTTCCTGGGTACACAGCAGAAGAGAAAAGCTACAGAAGGACCCCAAGGGGCACATAATACAGAACACATCCGTGCTGAAGCTTTAATGGACAAGCAGAGTTCCCAAGCTGGCAATGTCCTGGGTGCATGGGTCAGCCACAGAAGGGAAGGCATCTCTTGCCTTCCCACCTCTGCTGTCCTTGGCATTGACCAACACACCAGACAGAGCACCCGGCTGGCGTCACCACGGGTCAGGCCCTCGGGGCTGGCATACCTGCCCAGCGGCCAATCCCGGGCACTGCACAGACGCAGGGTGTGGCTTGTCCAGGAAGGCAGACAGGCCAGGGGCCGCTGGAGCTATTTGTGGAGTTCTGGCTGCGTGTAGCTCCAAGCTGTCCGAATCAAGAGGCTGACATTTAACATGCAGCAGCTTCCTGTGATGGATAAATATTAAACACAGCACGACTGGCAAGACTAAGTGAATATCTATTAGTCTCCGAGATGGAGTCTGCAGGCGCAAGGAGAGGGCGTCCTAATTGTTCACCCCCCTCGAAATATTAAATAAGCATCTCGCTAGACTGCAGCCAGGGGGGCTCGGCCTGGTGTGGCTCTCGCTCACTCGCTCGCTCGCTCTCCCTCGCTCTGTCTTTATTTCCCTTACATTAAGTTGAATGATCTTCCGTGTTTTTGAGGCCAGCCAAAAGGGAAAAAAAAATAGTGTATGGAAAAGTAAGCATTTCTTTTTTTTTAAATTTTTTTTTTTCAACGTTTATTTATTTTTGGGACAGAGAGAGACAGAGCATGAACGGGGGAGGGGCAGAGAGAGAGGGAGACACAGAATCGGAAACAGGCTCCAGGCTCTGAGCCATCAGCCCAGAGCCTGACGCGGGGCTCGAACTCCCGGACTGTGAGATCGTGACCTGGCTGAAGTCGGACGCTTAACCGACTGCGCCACCCAGGCGCCCCAAAAGTAAGCATTTCTATGACCCTCCTTCAAAGACTAGAATAGAAGCTAAAACCGCACAAGATCCTGGAGAGGGTCTAATTCAACCCCTCACGTTACACGTGCTAAAAGTTAATGAAATTGTGGCAAACAAGCATCCACGAGTCAAGTCCAGTTCTGGCTACGTTTCATGTACTTAGGCAAGTCTAATTCATAGGTATGTAGGCGCATGTATATACACACGTATGTGTATACACACACACACACACATACACACAACCTTGGCAATGAGCTACAGTGCATGGGACGTGCGTGCCTTCAATCAGCCAACAGGGGTTCACTAAGCACCTGCTGCTAAAAGCCAGACACTGTGCTAGACTCTGAGCTAGGGCAGAAAACCAGCCAGACTGGGGTCATTGCCTGTGTTAGCTACCTACTGCCGGGTAACAAATAGCTCGCGCATGCCGTGGGTCAGAAATCCAGCACGGCTCTGCTGGGTCCCCCGCTCGAGGATCTCTCCCGAGGCTGCCATGAAGAAGTTACCCAGGATGGGGGTCCCATCTCCAGGGGCGGCTGGCAAAGGACCCACGTGCAAACTCATCTGCTCGGTGGCAAAATTCTGTTCCTTGAAGCCTGAGGAATAAGAATCTCAGATTCTTGCTGGCTATTGGCTAGAGGCTGTCCTCAGTTCCTCTCCATGGGGGCCTCTCCCTAGGACAGTTTGCAACTGTTTTCAACATGACCCTTGCTTCATCAAAGGCAGAAAGGGAGAGAATATCTCAACAAGATGGTCCTTACGGTCTTATGTCACCTAATCATGGGAGTGATGTGCCACCCCCTTTGTCCCTATTCTATTGGCTTAGAGGCATCACAGCTTCTGTCCACACCCAAGGGGAGGGTGTCACAGAAGGTCACAGGCACTACCAGGTGGGCCACTTGGGGGCCACCTCAAAGTTTATCCTCTGCTTTGCCTAAGGAGATTATGTTCCAGTACAGGAGGCAGACAACACACCGTAGAGAAAGAAAATCATTGCTAATGGTGAAAAAGGTCAGAAAGAAAATCACCGGGGTGCTTGATGGAAGATGGCAAGGAGCCATTTCTGGTGTAATGGGGAGACAAGAGGAGCTACTTTGGACAGGGCCCTAGGCAGGAGCAGAAGGGTAGTGAACACAGCGGAGGGTGGCTTGAGACGTGGTGAAGAAGTTGGTGGAGGTCCGGCCACGTAGGAGCTCACAGACCATGGGGAGGCATTTGGAAATAATTCTTTTTTTGAAAGAGAGAGAGAGAGAGAGAGAGAGAGAATATAAGCAGGTGAGAGGGCCAGAAGAAGAGAGAGAGAATCCCAAGCAGGCTCCACACTCAGTGCAGAGCCCAACACGGGGCTCGATCCCACGACCCTGGGACCACGACCTGAGCCAAAATCAAGGGTCAGACGCTCAACAGACTGAGCCACCCAGGCACCCCTGGAAATGATTCTTAGTTTGTTGGGCAGTATATTCATCTCCTGGGGGCTGCCATCCCAAGGTACCACAAACTGGGGGGTTTAACACCGCAGAAATATATTCCCTCGTGGCTCTGGAGGGTGGATGTAAAAAAACCAGGCATCAGCCGGGCCACACTCCCTCTGAAGGCACCAGGGGCGAATCTGTCCCATGCCTCTCTCCCAGTGTCCCGCGTGGCCAGCCTCCCTCGGTGCTCCTCAGCCCGTAGGCACTCCACCCCAGTCTCTGTCTGTGTTGTCAAAGCGCGTGTCTGTGTCCCTTCTGTTCTCATAAGAACGTCAGTCATGATGGACAGACGGGTCCACCCTGCTCCATAACAGCGAAGACCCTGGTTCCAAATGAGGTCACAGACACAGGTGCCAGAGGTGAGGGCCTCAACGTATCTTTTGCCGAGGCGAGGGTCACAAACCAATCCATAATAGGCAGTTTCTAGAAGGTTTGAAACAGAGGAATGACCCTTTTGAAAGAGCCCTTTGGTTATGGCCAAGAAAGTATACTTTGGGGGTCTAGAGGAGCAGTTAGAATGGGGGGGGGTCATCTAGATCTTGGTGGTGACCATCCAGACTGCGAGGAAGACAGTGTGGTCAAGGGTCAGAGCAATCGTAGGGAAGCGGTGGCCAAGGAGGAGCAGGTATGCTGGGGGTGGGCGCACCCTTTGGGAAGGACAGGGAGCAGTACGACCCAGCTGTCACCTCCTGGCCGTGATGTGATATCTCAGGATCACAGAGGGGGGATGCATCTCCATGGACAGAAGAATAGCAGGAGCTGGGGGGGGGGGGTGCAGGGGGCGCACACCAGAAAAGGCCACACGGGGCTAGTACCAATGTTTCACGTTTCCTTCTTCCACAGAGAACAGAACTGAAGAACATGAGGGGACAGAAGTGAGGTGATACGCATCACTTCCGGGAGGAGTTTCAAGAGCCCGGGTAGAAGGTGCCAGGCCCCGGTGCCCTCCGCGCGGAGGATGGCGGCGTCTCCAGCGCTGACCGTGAGCCGATCCAGCTTCCCGGGCGTGTGATCTGCACGGTCCCCCGGGATTCCATGCTCAGAAGCACGCTGCGCTCGGTCTAACTCTCTATTTTACCACCTCTGAAGTCTTAGTAATTTTTTTTTTTTTGAGCAATGTTTGATTTCTCCTTGTTCAGTGAGCCTTGCAGATCCTGTAGGGGGCTCTGTCCCCGAGTAAAGGCAGTGGTGGGCGGAGCCTCAGCCCACCCGTGGGCATACGCCACGGCCACGGCCACGGCCACGAGCAGTCAACCTTTATCTTAAGCCCCTGGAGACGGGCGGGTTGGCGGGGCGGCTGGTCGTTTTGTCACCGGAACCTAGCTCAGCCGGCCTAACTGCTCCTGGAGGCAACCTCAGGACCCAGGGCTTCTGGAGAGGGTGGGGGAGAAGGAAGCCGCGTGTGAGCACCTCCTTCCTGGGTTCCGAGCCCTGGGCGAGATTTGCGTGCGAGGGATTGTCGTCCTTACCCTAACAGCCGCCACTTCTCGCTCCGTCTAGGCTACGTCGGTGTGCGTAGTGGCTAAAAGCTGTCGGACGTGCACAGACGTGGGCCCCCTTACTGGCTGGGGGGGGCCTTGCGCAGGCGGCCCACCCCCTTGTGTGGTATTGCCGCTGGCAGCCTGCCCCTCATCGGGCCGCTGTGCTGATCTGAGTCGGTGCTCAGAGGGTAGCAGGCATGATTATCGCTGTGTGTCGTGTGGTTGACGAATAGAGCACACGCGGCTTTGCCCCAGAGCTGATGTCTCTGCCTGATTCCTCTGAGTGTCACCCCACGAGGTGACAAGGGGCCCGCCTGGGGACTTTCCCCGTGGAAGCATTTAGAAAGGGGAGCCCCCGGCAGGGAAGGGGCTTGCTGGAGGGTCCGGCCAGCCAAGAGGTGCAGGGGTGAGCCGCTGCCGCTCAGGCTGGGGCTGGGCACCGCGAGCGGGGGGCTATTACCGCCAGCGCACAAAGGAAAAGAAGGGAGGCCAGCTCTAAGCCCCGCCGGACGTCAGAAGCGCGCCCGCACCCACACGGAGGAGGTCTTCTCATCTCCGGGCCTGGCCGCCTCACCACACCCCTACGGGCTTTCCGCAGAGCCGTGGCCGGTGACCCTGCCCCCTTTGTCACGCTGTGCCCTTCACCAGTCACTAACATGGTCAGCTCCCGTGCACGTTCCCGTCCAGGGTAACACTTGCCTTTGCAGGCCACTTTCTCGGCCCTCGCTCATCAGAAATCCTTAACCGTGCAAGATAAGCCCGGATGACAGAGTTCGAAACGTGCAATTCAATATTCCCTCCCCCGTCATCATCTGATGATATAAGCTCCGAACCCTGGCCGGCATTTGGGAGACTGATCATCTCACCCCCCCTCTGCCTTCGCTTCTTGTTCGGCTTCCTTGACAGAGAGATGTTTGGCCTGCATTTGTTTGTGTGCCTCCAGTGACGGGGAGCTTACTCACTCTCATAGCTATTGAGCCCAAACCTAAACCTTGTGAAACCCCTCCAGCGCTGATCTCTGGAGAGTTACCGAAGGACCAGCTGCTCGTGCACAGGCTCCCTTGACCCGGGCAGCATAGACGAGCATGTGTATGTGTGGACAAGAGCTGGAGGTGGGGCTGGGGCTGTGCTCTAACACACATCCAGTGCTCATGCGCCTGAAGTCACTCACCACTCACCACTTTTGTGTTCCATGAAGGGCCTCCGACATCCTCTCTCCTTTAAAATCTTACTCTGTGCTGAGGTGCCTCACTTGGTTGGGTGTCCCGATCTCACGGTTCATGGGTTCAAGCCCGCGTCAGGCTCTGCACTGACAGCTCAGAGCCTGGAGACTGCTTCAGATTCCGTCTCCTTCTCTCTCTCTGCCCCTCCCCTGCTTGTGCTCTCTCTCTCTCTCTCTCTCTGTCTCTCAAAAGTAAAATAAAATTAAACATAAAAGCTTACTCTGTGCTCTGTCTCATCCTGGAAACAGTGGTGAGTCCCCCAGTCCATGAACAGATTCAAGAGGTTTACAAATGTCCACATCAACTGAGTTTTCCTAGAGTTTATCCAGCCCTGCCTGGGGTCACGGCCAAAGCCCCAGGCGTTGGTAAAGCAGTGAGACTCTGAACCAACTGGTTCACTGCCATGCCTGGTGCATCAGTTATCTATGCACAGCCTCACGCTACGTGACAAATAGGTTCAGGAGCCTTCAGCAATGAGCTTGAATTTCTCATGCATCTAGGGTGGTGAGCCAGGTGGCTCTGCTGGCTTCGGCTGGGATCACGCCCATGTCCGGGGCTTGGCTGGCTGTTGGCTGATCTAGGCTGGCCTCCGCTGGGATAAGTCGATAAGTCGGGGCATGTCGGCTCCCCGCCATGCGCCATTCACCCTCCAGAGGGCTGGCTTCTACGTGTACATCTCCTAGCAACCGCAGGGGGCAGGAGAGAGCCGGCACAGCCATATAAGTGCATTTCAAGCTTTTGGATCCCTCGTGCTGACATCTTATTGGCCAAAGCATGCCACGTGGGGGGCCCAGAGTCCGTATTGGGAGGGTTTCGCAAGGTCGCACAGTAAAGGGCACAGATGCAGGGGGAACTCGTTCCTATCTACCCCCATTGGCGTTGGGCTTGGGCCACACGTCTTTCCAACAAGGTATCAAGCAAGTCAAAGGGGGGGTTGGTTGAAGTTGACACAAAATGCGTCAACAGGCGTCCTCCGGTGTGTGGGGCTGCTGTGAACTCACAAGAACCGTGTCCAGAAGATGCCGGGCATCTTTGATTCAGCCATCCCACCACCAGCAACTTTTTATCCTAAGGGAGTCGCTGGGCAGTGGCCAAAGTTGTACCCACAAGGATGCTCCCCTGGCTGAACGTTGAAAACCTCAGCGGCCATCAGTAAAAGGCCAGGGAGTACATGAGAGCACATTTATGCAATGGCCAAAGCAAGTCACCGAGGAAATAGGTGACACCCTAGAAAGTAATAAGTGATAGGGAAAGAAGTAAGTCAGAGGAGGGGGGTGGGTAAGGGAGGCAGGAAGAAGGAGCTGGGGTAAAGAGGTGAGGCCAGGGCTGTGATCTCAGGATCGTGGGGTGATGGCAAAATAGGGCTCCAGGCAAAGGGAACAGCATGTGCAAAGGCCCAGCAAATGTGAGGAGTCCTGATGTTTCTGACTCTGCCTCCAGCCCTACAGGCCCAGCTCCCTCCCCATCCTTCCCCTCTCCCACCTCTGTCCCTCCTCCCTCTGTCCACAAGCCTTGGTCTCCTGCCATCCCCACCCCACCTACCCCGCAGACACTTCCGCCATCAAGTCCTCTCCGATGGGTCCCACGGACTCCCATGGTGGCCCATGGATTCCAAAACAGATTCCTTATTCTCCAGGTCTGAGCTCTTACCAAGAGGCCACTTTGGCTGCCCAGTGGTCTCTCCATTTTCCAGAGATGAGCCAGCAGGGACAAGGGCACAGGGGCAGCAGCCACCCAGATCTGCTGGGATAGCCCTTCTAAGGGCATTAACCAATGTTCCCAACAGGTGTGTGACAGGAGGGAAGGGATCTGGAGGTGGCCTGGGACAGAGGGGACACAGTGGGTCCCGCAAGCTGATTGAGGTGGTTTCCACTGGCCCTGCCGTTTACCTGCTCTGTGACCGGGTGCAGGTCACTTCACCGAGTCTCAACTTCCAGTTGCCATGGTGCGTGGCACGTTAGGTCAACTAACAGATGGTAGCTGGGTGCTGTTATTGTTGTTGCTGTTCCCTCCGCCTTTCCCTTTCCCTGGCCCTGCCTAGAGCAAAACCCCGGATGCGTTTCAGCCAGGGCCCAAGCTTCTGCTTCGCATGCAGGAGCCTGTGTGTTTCTCAAACCCTCTTTTGAATTTTAGACTATAAACTCGATTAAGGATTCGAGATATTAGAATATGAGAATACCAACAGCGTTCTGTTTTCTGCTGTGGATCCAGTTTTCTCTCCCCCCCAACCCCTTGAGCCTCTATTCCCCCAGACTTTGCTGTGCGGTGCCTGGGACACGTACGGCCGGCAGAGACTGGCCCCCACTCGCCCACTGAAGCGGGCCCAAGCCCCTTTTTACAGGTCCCGATGTGGGTGATCAGACAGTCAACACCTTTGTAAAATCAGGCCTGTGTTCATGCGTTCATTCATTCATTCACTCACTCATTCATTCGCTAAATAGGAACTCAGCACTTAGCACGTGTAGGCAAGGCGTTAGGAACAGGGGAACAGAGGGCCATAGCCAGCCCAGAGCTGCCCTCAAGAACTCACCATCCTAGGGGCACCTGGGTGGCTCCGTTGGTCGTGTCCGACTTCGGCTCAGGTCATGATGTCCCGGTTCATGGGTTTGAGCCCTGTATCGGGCTTTCTGCTGCCAGCACAGAGCTCACTTAGAATCCCCTGTCCCCCTCTCACTTTGCCTGTCCTGCATGCTCTCTCTCTCACTCTCTCTGTCTCTCAAAAATAAACTTTAAAACACAGAACTCACCATCCTAAATGCAGGGCTGATAACCGTGCTGGTTCTGTTACTAAGCACTTACTACAGACACTGTTCATAGATTTTCTAATTTTTTCTCATAACAGCCAAACCTTTGCTACCTGTCTACACCTCCTCAGGCCCCTGCTACAGATGCGGGGCAGGCTGGGGAACCCAGGAGAGAGGGGATCTCTTCCCAAAGAACAGAGGTAGCAGGGGACAGCCACGGTGGCCCCCACCCTGTGCCAGGACCTGTGCTCAGAGGGACTTGAATCGGAAGGAGGACCCTGCCGTGACTAGGGGGGGGGCCCTGCTCTGTCCTACATGCCCACTGTGGACCACCACAGGCGGAGACAGAGTCTCTGGGATTTGGGCAGTGGCCTCTGGTCGCCTGTGTGGGGGCTCTGTGCTGGATGGCACATGACATCACTTTTCATCTGGGGACAACGAGACATCGATAGCTCCCACTGTCGGCCAAGGCACAGCAGGACATGTGGACCGACGATTATACACGCGATAATAAACATCCGGGTGTTGGTTCACGTGCCCACTTTACAGAAAGGGAAACTGAGACTCCAAGAAGTGAAGTAACTTGTTCTGATTCTCATCGCAAGCCTGAGGCAGGATGAACTCAGAGCTACGTGATGTGAATGGTCAAAGCTGTCCCCACTGCTTCCCGTGCAATAAATGCTTGGGAGAAAGAGACAAGTGCTGTGGTCCCCGTGCTCGAGAGCCGACAGCGGGTACAACTTGCCAGGAACCCGAGTCTGCGCTTACGTTTCCTTTTTCCACGCTTTCTTACTTCATTGCTTTTGACATATGTATACACCGTTAAACCATCAGCACCCTCGAGATCACGAGCGTAGCAATTACCCCCTAGAAGTCTCTTTGGGCCACCTTGTAATCTCTCTCTGCTTTCAGCCTCCACTTCCACCGCCCTCCATCCCAGGCAACCGCCGATCTGCTTTCTGTCACTCTGGATTATTTGCCTCTTCTAGAATTCTGTATGAATGGAATCATACAGCATGTAGTCCTTTGTGTCTGGCTTCCTCCAGTCGGAGTGATACCCTGGAGGTTCACCCAAGGTTTAGCAAGTGGGTCATTCCTTTTGACTGCTGAGTAGTATTCCGTTCTATAAAAGAGTCTGTTGATGCATTAGCCCGCTGAGGGGCATTATTTAGATTGCCTCCAGGTTTGAGATAGGACAGTTTTGGGCTGTGAACCTGGGTGTAGTCTTTGTAAAAATGTATGCTTTCAGTTATTTTGGGGAAATACCTAGGAGTCAATGGCTTGATTATCTGGTCGCAGGATGTTTTTCAAGATTTTCAAAACTGCGAACCGTTTTCTGAAAAGGCTGTACTTTTTTTATTCCCAGCAGCAGATGAGAATTCCAGTTTCTCCATGGCCTCATCAACACCTGGGTTGAAGAGCCTTTGAGAGTTTGGACTTCTGGGGCACCTGAGTGGCTCAGTTGGTTAAACGTCCGACTTTGGCTTGGGTCATGATCTCACGGTTTGTGGGTTCGAGCCCCGCGTCGGGCTCTGTGCTGATGGCTCAGAGCCTGGAGCCTGCTTGGGATTCTGTGTCTCCCTCTTTCTCTGCCCTCACCTGTTTGCTGTCTTCTCTCTCTCTCCCTCAAAGATAAATAAACATTTTTAAAAATGAAATTTTGGACTGTCTGATCAGCTTCAGTGGTCTCTCATGATTTGAATTTGCATTCTCTTAATAATGAATGATGTTGAGCGTCTCTTCATGTGCTTACTTGCCACCTGTATACCTTCTTTGCTCACATGCCTGCACAACCCTTTTTTGTCCATTGTTTCACATTAAACTTTTTCTCTGGAAATAATTTCAGCATTAATTTTGAGCGGGTGCATGTTTTTCAATCATGTTTTTTGTTTTGTTTTGTTTTTCTTATTATTGACTTTTGAAAGCTCTTTATATATTCTGGATAAAAAGTACTTTACCAGATATGTCTTATGCAAATATTTTCTCCCCATCTGTGTATACACACACTCCCTTAGCAATGGTTTTCCAAAGAGCAGTTCTTAATTTTTATAAGGTCCAATGTAGCAATAGTTTCCTTTACAGGACCATGCTCTGAGTGTCCTATCAAAAACGCTTTGCCTACCTCAAGGTTACAAAGATTTTCATCTACGCAGTGGCCACTTTCAGTGTTCTTTAGTTCTTAATAGACACACATTCACCTCTGGTATTATTTCCCTTTGACCGACAGGGCTTTCTTTGACATGTCTCGTAGAGAAACTGGTTCAGCTTTCGTGTGTCCTTCTTTGGAAACTATTTATTTCACCTTTGTTTTTGAAAAATATTTTCCCTGGGCATAGAACTGTGGATGCATTTTTATTTTCTTTCCATACTTTAAACGGACCATCTCCCTGTGGAAGATGTTCAGTCTCAGTTTCGTCAAAGGTTTCTATCTCCAAGTACCTGGATATTGGGTTTCTTGAAGTTTCTCCACAGCTTACTAAAGCTCCATTCCATTTTTTTTTTAATTTTTTTTTCAACGTTTATTTATTTTTGGGACAGAGAGAGACAGAGCATGAACGGGGGAAGGGCAGAGAGAAAGGGAGACACAGAATCCGAAACAGGCTCCAGGCTCTGAGCCATCAGCCCAGAGCCTGACGCGGGGCTCGAACTCCCGGACCGCGAGATCGTGACCTGGCTGAAGTCGGACGCTTAACCGACTGCGCCACCCAGGCGCCCCAGCTCCATTCCATTTTTAAATTACCTTTTCCTCTGTGTGTTTGACTTAGTTTTTTTTTAAGTTACTATGTCTTCATGTTCACTAATATTTTCTCCTGCAATGTCTAAGCTGCTGTTAATGCCAACAGGTATATCTTTCATCCCAGATGTTGTATTTTTTCATTTCTGGAATGTGCTTGAATATCTTTCATGACTCCACTTAATGTGCTCACTCCGCCCTCTAGGTTATCACGCATATAGGAAATATAATTATAAAAGTCCTTTTAATGTTCTTGTAATTTCGGGGTCAGTGTCATCTGATTGGTTTCCTTCCCCCTTAGGGGTTACATGCTCCCTACCTCTTTGCATGTCTGATATTTCGGTCGCTTGCCAGCTATTGGGAATTTTAGCAGTGCAATGGCTGGACATTTTTGTTATTTCTATAAATTCTGTTGAAGCTTTGTTCCTGGATGCACTTAAGTTACTTGGAAAGAGTTTGATCCTCTGAGGTCTCGCTTGTAAGCTCTGTCATGTGGGACCCAAGAAGTGCTTGGTCTGAGACTAATTATTGCCCACTGCTGAGGCAATACCCTTCCGAGAGGTCTTCCTGAGAGGACGGGGGTTATTCCTGGATGCTGTTTCAGTACATATCCCCCTCGCCTCAGGTCATTTTCTCATGAGCGTGTGCTGATAGGGCTTCGGCCAAATACCAAAGGATAACACTCTGCAAATCTCTGTAGCTCTTTTTATATGCAACCCTCTCCTGTCTGGCATGCTGCTCTGCAGGCTTGTGGTTTTCTGGGCCTCCCGGACACCCAGCCCCATCTTCATGGCTCAGGAACACCCCTTGTCTGCCTGGGTACCCCCTCTCTGTGCCGTGAGCTGGAATGCCTCTCTGGGCAAGAAGCTAGGGCATCTGTAGGACTGATTCGTGGGCTTGCCGCGTCCAAGGGACCACTGTTCTTTGTTGGCTGATGTCCAGTGTCTTGAAAAGCATTGTTTCATATGCTATTTTTATTTTGTTTTCAGGTGGGAGGGTAAATTCAGGCCCTGTCAGTTCATCTGGGCTGGAAGTGAAAGTCTTCATATGGCCAAGAAAGCATGTGAAGAGGGCCTCTGAGATTGGTCTCATCTCATTTGGTATCAGGCCCTCCGATGGGCACTCCGCATGGATCATGGAGCACGCAGACAGTAACTGAGGTTCCCAGACTTTGAAGGAGCTGTCCAAGGTCACAGAACGAGGATTTGAATACCGGTCTGTCTGATTATACTTGGGCTTTCCCTCACCACCTTGCTGTTCACTCAAGGGCCAGACTGACTGATTGAATGAATGAATGAATGGAGGGGTAAGAGGAAGTTTGTGAATGTACATAGGAGCTTTTAGCATGCCTGTGGGTCCCCTCATTTCTCATAGTCAAAAATGCCAGGGCTGGACGGGAACACTTGTAGATCATTTTGACCATTTGAGAAGCTCAAGGGAAGTAAGGAATTTACCTAAAGCCACACAGCCAGGGAATCAGCCCTGAAATCAAATCACTTCTCCCACTCTTCGTTTTCAATGGGGGCTCACAGAGCAAGAACAGACTTCCGACTGTGTGTGTGTGTGTGTGTGTGTGTGTGTGTGCATATAATATTTGGCTTTAAAGATGTATTCAAGTATGTCTCTTTCACCTGGGCTTGCAAAACAGTCGGGTTTTATTTGGACAAATTAGGCTTGAGTGCATGGCAGAGCTCTGGGTGAGGGGAGAGAGGTCAGAGCTAACAAGGAGAAATAAAGCAGGGATGTTCGGTTAGGCTGTGTCGAGGCTTATTTAGAAAACGCGCTCAGTCCACTTTCCCCTGCAGCTGTAACTTAATCTGGAAAACCCTCCTCCCAGACGTCCTCTAGGCTGCTTTCACTCTGTTGACCTGCTGGGACTGTTTTCTTAGAAAGCCAGTTTGGAAGCAAAACCATTAAAAATGGCTTGCATTAAGGGGCCTCCCAGTTCAGGCTCTGAGTCCCTAGGGACAACCATGAGTGTGGAATGAAATAAATTAGGAGACACTTTCTGTCGTGGATTATACAATCTGATCCAAGCTAGATTAATACATATATATGTGTGTGTAGACAAACACACATTTATACATATATATATACATACATATATGTGTGTGTGTGTATACACACACATTTATATATTTATATATACATACAGATATATATTTATATATACATACAGATATAGGGATAACTCATATATGTAATATGTATATTACATATATGCATATATACATATAATATAATACATATATACATATAATACATATTTATACATATATACATATAATACATATATGTACATATAATAATATAATACATATCTATTACATATATGATCTATCCCTATAATAGAAAGTCTGGGGTAGAGTACTTGGGTAGAGTACTCTCAGATAAGCTAAATCCAGCTGTTTTTGTCCCCTTTGAAAATAATGTTATCATCGCCACTACAAAATGAATCTATGGTTTAGAAACAAAAATTTAGGAGTTCCTGGGTGGCTCAGTCGGTTGAACGTCCGACTTTGGCTCAGGTCAGATCTCATAGTTTGTGAGTTCGAGCCCCGCATCGGGCTCTGTGCTGACAGCTCAGAGCCTGGAGCCTGCTTCGGATTCTGTGTCTCCCTCTCTCTGCCCCTTCCCTACTCATGCTCTCTCTGTCCTTCAAAAATTGAATAAACGTTAAAAAAATTTGATGTACTAAAAAGTGGGAAAAACATAAAAATCACCTCAAACCCAGGCACCTGGGTGGCTGAGTGGTTAACCGCCTGACTTTGGCTCAGGTCATGATCTCATGGTTCATGAGTTCGAGACCCGTGTCGGGCTCTTTGCTGACAGCTCGGAGCCTGGAGCCTGCTTCAGATTCTGTGTCTCCCTCTCTCTCTGCCCCTCCCCTGCTTGTGTTCTGTCTGTCTCTCTCTCTCTGAAAAACAAACATTATAAAAACTAAAAAAAAAGAAAATATATCAGTGAATGACTGATAGATTCAGTTATTCATTTACATTATCATTGTATTATAGTTAATCATTCATTATATATATTTAGTGTATATTCAATTATTCAGTACATATTATTGAATACATATTCAATTTCTATTTAATTATTCAATATATATTAGTTTAAATATATACATTCAATATATAGTCAACACATATAAATGTATATACATATATACAGAGAGAGAGAGAGAAACACTTACTTTGGGTCATTTGAGGATCCCAGGAAAAAGGCAACACTTAGATGTCACCTAATATCTACCTCTGGGCAACCACTTGATCTCTCTTGATTTAAATAAAGCCCAGTGACACAGGCCATTCAATGCCAGCTTTATATTTAGAAAACAATTTCTCAACTTCCTGAGTAGCAAAAATAGCTTTTGTGCCACTCTCTGTAGCTCTGTTTTTGTGGACGAGCACCTGCCACGTGGTTCTGTGCCCTCTCCCAGTGAGAGTCTCGTCACCACCCCCGCCCCATGTCAATGTTTCCACGGTTGCTGACAAGGTCTGAGACAGAATGGTTATGTTTTCCGAGCTACTCGTGTGTCCAGGGAGCAGTGAGCATAGGGTTAAGGAGTATCGAAGCATCCAGTGCTCTGCACAGATCCAGCAACAGCCAAGAAAACCTCCCTGAGCCTGGGCTTCTGCACGGACACCATTAAAGAAACCATTGAGCCCCAGCTGTATTCTATTTTAAAGGTGTTCGACTACATCCCACTCCTGAAGGCTTGGAGACAATCTGCTCTGTTTGGGGCAAATTTGACTTGGCGGTGAGACACGGGCGGTGGCCAGCTAAACTTTGCACGTTCTTTTAAGGATGGTTGGGAGCGAGCTTGGTCAAGAATACTGTGCACTCTTGTTCTGCGCTGGGCCTGGGAGGAGTGCTTCTGGGGCTGGGGAGGACAGTGCTTTCAGTAGCCCTGACGTAGGGAATGAGATAGACCTTCCACAAATCCCTTTTGATGTTCCAGATTATGTGGGAAGATCCCGCTTGTTACTGTTCTGTTTTTAACACCTCTCTAGCACTTGCGATTAGCCTCCCTTTTTAGCAGCAAGCAGGCTTCAAACACAGCACTCTCAGCGAGACGCGGTATCTGACCGGCCACCTATAAGAGCATGGAATATTCCTGTTCTGCCCACTCGAAGGTGCCTTGACTGTGAGTTGCGACATTATTTTTGCAAACCCCTAAGAAAGAAGAAAGATCCCAATGAACTGTGAAAGACCACTCATTGTAAATTACTTCCCAATCAAAGCCGCACTTAAAATGTGAAAGAGAGACAAAATAAATACACACTAACAACAACATCAGCAAACCCTGTATATCCTATTAATGGCGAAATTTGATATTGTTTGTGGTTGCCTTCTATTAATGGCTGGTGATGAGGATTTTCCATTTAAAGTGGCCACACAAAGAAGCTTTTGAAATAAATATGTTTTTTTAAAGAACCTACTAAAAATACATTAAATTATTTCATTTTAATAATTTAATTGTAATCACTTTATTTCATAATAATTGCTGCAAATTAAATTAGACATTAAATACACATGTTCGTTAAGTGAACATATTTATTCAGTTAATGAAAAATCTTAAGCAAATTATAGCATTGCTGATACAGATACTGTTGGCTGCATTATCAACTGAAGGTTGGGAATCCCCAGTATGAATGATTTGGCAAAGCATGGGTGCTTAATTACGTAATCTCCAAGGCTTTCTGAATACGGCTGGGGGGTGTCTCCTATGACTGGAGGTGTCCTAACTATTTTGTTTATTTCCACCTTTCTGGTAGGTGGGGAAATGGGGGTGGAAAAAGAAGAAGGGACGTACTGAGTTTGGACCCGACCTCAGGAATCCCGTGGGATTGTGCACCATCACCTGTATGTTCCTGTTCTAGGGGAGAGAAGTCAGCCACAGAGAGTCTCCCTCAGGGGCACGTCTTTTCTTTCTTTCCCAGGACCAAACACAAAGTCACACTGTTCATTGCATTATTCAGACAGAATCTCTTGCTGGGTTCAAACCAAGAAACGGTTTATGTGCAAACACTTTTGGATCATCATTTTGATGTTCTGGATTTTGATCTGTCCATTTGTTGGCTGGAATACCTCTAAGGAATATTTTTTTCAAGAAGGGCAGATGACAGGCGTCTGGCTGGCTCTGTAGGCGGAGCATGCGACTCTTGATCTTGGGGTCATGAATTTGAGCCCCATGTTGGGTGTGGCGATTACTTAAATTAAAAACAAATTTTTTTGAAGAAGGGTAGTTGAGAATATGCTTTTTGTTTCCAGACTTTTTAAGTGTGTTGGAATGTTTTCTTCTGTTGCTTTCATACATTAAACAAACAGCTTGGCTGGGTATAAAATTGTTGGGTCACAATTGTTCTTCTTTTATTGTTCCTTTCTGGGGGCCTTTATTTTTGCAGAGGAGAAATCTTAGTCTTTTGAAGGTAAAAATGATTCTTTTACTGTTTAATTTTTCCTGTTTAAATTTTTAAAGGAGTTTTTAATTTACCTTTGAGATTCAAAGCCAGAATTCATGTAGCCATGGTCATTTGTTTATTATTTTATCTTAATGTAATGACGCTTTTCAAGACTCATTCTCAAGATTTTTTTTCTTAATTCTGGGGTGTTTCTTTCTTAAAGAATTTTATTTTATTACTATTTTTTTTAATTTAAGAGAGACAGAGTGTGTGAGGGAGATGTTCAGAGGAAGAGAGAGAGAATCTTCAGCAGACTCCATGCTCAGCATGGATCCCGACACAGGGCTCAATCCCACAACCCCGGGATCATGGGATCAAGAGTCGGATGCTCAATAGACTGAGCCACCCAGGTGCCCCATGGGATGTTTCTGTTGTATCCTTGGTTAATGATGGAGCTACAGTGACTCCCTCTCAGGATGGTTATTATAATTAATTGAGATTTCTCCCTAGTATAATTTGGATGATTCCTGGCACCCACTAAGTGCTAGAAATTTTAAACCTCTTTTCTGGTTCCTTCATATTCATTTTGGGGATAATTGGGCGTCTTACTAGAAAAAAGTTCATATTTATTCATTAATTGGTGTTGCCCATGATTATTTTCATCAGAGCCTCACTATTGCACCCAAGACAGGACACTTTATGATCCCCTGGAACACATGAGACACATCCATTTTGATGAAAGGGGCTTTGAGATTCTACCAAAATCTCTAGGAAAGCACCAGGCTTTTAGTCAACACCAGACTCTCATGAAGCATTTTGAGAATAGAGATATGCATTCCAAACTTTCAATGAGTGAGAAGGCATAAAAATTCAGCCACTGATAAATGCTTTCTTTCTACAAGTGCAATTAGGCTTGCTCAGCAAATGTAAACAGGATAAAAGAGTATCTCTTAAGAGAGGAAGAACTTTTTTCAAGTAGTTATTAAAGACCCATCTACAAATTGCATATGTGTTAATTATAAATCAAGTACTCTAGAAACACCCATTGATAAATGATTTCTGTGCAAATTATAAATCGCTTAAGAGAGCTCATTCACAAAATGATCTGTGTGCTAAGTACAAATCAAGCAACTTAAACACACATATACGACTGGTACATGTGCTAATTACAAAAGACACTTTAGAGACCCTCATTTACAAATTAAGTATGTGCTCACTGCCCACTAAATAGTTTAGAAAACTCTGTGCACCGGTGATTTTCATGCTAATTACACAGCAAATAATTTGAAATACATATTTGCAAATAACTCATGTGCTAATTACACAGCAAACACTTTCGAAACACCAATGTACAAAGGATTTATGTGCTAATGATATGCCAAACACCTTAGAAACCCCCAAATACAAATGATTTATGTCTAATTACACAACAGACACTTCAGGAACACCCATGTGCAAATGATTTATGTGCTAATTACACCAACACTTAATTTTAAAAATGTCAAACAACAAATTACTTGTATGCTAATCACAAATCCAAATACTTCCTTGCAATTGATTTATGTACTAATTATTAGTTGTTCTTATCTCTTTTCTTTAAGGACGCACTGTCATCGACAGATTGACAGCTTTCTTCTGCTTGGTACTCATGATGAATATAAATAAAATTTGAGTTCATAATGAAAAGATTTTAGGACCCTCTCTTTATCCTCCCCTCCTCCCTCAATGTTGTCCAATGATTACAGTCTGATCATACTTTGGCATGCTGTGAATCTACAGAAGCATCTCTTAGAGCAGGCTCAGAAGTATTAGCTGGGGTAAAAATATTCTCTTTCCTTTGTTTGGAATCATCCAGAGAAATTAATAAACTGTGTGCCACTCAGTCTACATAACAGTCTTACACATTCAAGGGGACTGTCGCTGTCCTCAATTTATTTACACATAAATGACATTATTTGGTCTGTCATTACCACTAGGTCTATGCCCTCCAGCATGGGCTCGCTTACACAAGGTCTCCATATCCATTATCTTCTTGGCTGGCATCTCACGAAGGAGGGAGAAATCAAGACCAGGAGTAAGAATTTCCAATTTTGCAGATGGGAAAACTGAGGCGCGGGGCGACAGAGTTGTATTTCTCCCACCAGACCTCGTTCTGAAGTCCGCCAGACTCCGCAACTCACAGGCCTTCTTCTTCCTGGCTTCTAGTCTGCTCCTCCCCCTAAGAAAACCTCAAACTGTCTTCCTTCCAGAAGCCTCTACAAACAAAACATCCACACCGCCCATAGGCCCCACTGTCTCTTGCTACCCACCCCATGCTCGCTTCTCTCCTGTCGGGTGTCCCCGGGTCCCCAGCCTCTCCCTCCACACCGTGCTGGAATTCCAAGCCAGACTGGGGGCCCCGGCACGCTTCTCACCTCTTTAAGAGTGAAAATGTATATCCCAGAGATTGGGATTTAATTGACTGATTAATAACAGAAAACCTAATTGAATGCTCCCAGCTTGTATGTACGATGTCTTAATGTTAGAGCCTTGGGAATAAACGCACAGCAGGGGAGTCTGAACTGCAGCAAAGTGCTAGCACGTTCAATTTAAGAGTCAATCTCATTATACAGGAAGCTGTTCCCTTTATCCCCCTGGAAAAGCTGGCACTCTCAAACCAGATTCCCCTCGTACCGGCATCCTTGACTCTGTCCTGTCTGGGGGAGATGCAAATGCAGGGGTGGGGTGGTCCTCTCTCTCTCTCTCTCTCTCTCTCTCTCTCTCTTTATTATTGTTCTCTTCACTGCATATCTGAACGGCTCGGCAAATATTCATGAGAAGCCTTGGTGGGATCTGTGAAGAGCACAGATGTGGGCCCTGGGAGGTGAGGTGTAACTTAGCATCATGGGTGACGCAGCAGTGAGGTGCCTTCAAGTCACCTTTCAGACGTCACCAGGGCGGCCTCACTGGAAGCCTTCTGATGCTCAGAGCAGGTGTTGTGGGCAGGGCTCAGAGCGATGGAGAGGAGTGGAGGGGAAGGCTGCCAGCCCGTCTGGTCCTCCTACCACTCGTCAGACACAGCATCCCAAAGACAGGGCCGCGGTCTCCTTGGTGTCTGTATCAGTCAGCTCAGGCTGCTGTAACAAAGTACCACCGACTTGAGTGCCTTAAACAATAGAGAGGTACTGTCGTACAGTCCTGGAGGACTAGGGCCCAAGATCAAGGTGTGGGATGCTTGGGCCTCCCCCCATGGCTTGAAGATGGCCACCTTCTCACTGTGTCTGTCCTTCTTCTGTGCGTGTACCCCTTGAGTCTCTGTGCATCCAGATTTCCTCTTATTTTTTTAAAAAATGTTGTAATGTTTATTTATCTTTGAGAGAGAGAGAGAGAACATACAGGGAAGGAGCAGAGAGAGAGGGAGACACAGAATCCAAAGCAGGCTCCAGGCTCTGAGCTGTCAGCACAGAGCCCGAAGCAGGGCTCAAACTCACGAACCACAAGATCATGACCTGAGCCAAAGTTGGACGCTTTACAGACTGAGCCACTTGGGCCCCCCCAAATTTCCTCTTCCTGTAAGGACACCAGTCACATTGCATTAGGGTCTGGCCTAATGGCCTCATTTTAACTTATCACCACTTTAAAAACCGTGTCTCTTGGGGTACCTGGGGGCTTGGTTGGTCAAGCATCCGACTCTTGATTTTGGCTCACGCCATGATGCCACAGTCATGAGAAGGAGCCCCGCGTCAGGCTCCACACCGCTCCCTCTGCCCCTCCCTCATTTGTGCATGCACTCTCTCTCAAAAGTAAATAAATAAATAAATAAATAAATAAATGATAAAAATCCCATCTCCAAATACTGTCACATTCTGAGATCCAGGGGGTTAGGACTTTGACATGTAACTTGGGGCGGTGGTGACACAGTTCAGCCCATAGCAGTACCCCTACTTGGATAGTTGTAAGACTTCCCAAGCTCAACATGCCCAAACTCGGCTTCATGACTTTGCCCCCCTGCCCAAAGCTGTGGTTCCCCTTCATCTTCCCCAATAGGCAGAGGGCCACTGATTGAGAGCTAAGACATATACATCATTCTTCTTGTTCCCTAACCTCCTGCCCCGTCACCTCCAACCCCTCCCAGGGACCCAACTCCCCAGACACCATGGCCCCAAGACCGTGTTCCTTCTCCTCCTCCCTGGGCCTCCACTGCAGCCCCCAGCTGTCTCCTGGCAGTCCAGCCCCGACATCTTTGGTCCATTCTGCAGAGCAGCAAGGGGGACCGTCTACAGTGCACCTCTGACCGTGTGCCCTGCCTCCCAGCTCATACACCCACCCTCTCTTTCCCCACCCAGCCCCGAGGTCAGTCACATCACTGCTTCGTGGTGGGCCTGAGAGACAGGTGCAAACCACATCTCAGCCTCCCCTGCCTTCGCGACCCCAGTCTTGGGACTCAGTCTTGGTCTGTTCCTCTTTTCTCCACACCCTCCCCCTGGACACACTCACCCACAACCACAGCTTCAGTTACCTGCCAACGCCCAGTAGCCAGCTGCTCTAGGTCACTCGCCGAAGCCAGACCTCTTGCCCACCTTCCAAAGCCAAGCATCTCGTGTGCTTTAATCCATGATCTCTAATCAACACACCACCCCTGTGGAGTAAATATTTGCAATGAGATACTTGGTGGAGCAGAACTTATAATTATTTTATTTTAATTGAAAGAGCCTGACAGCCACTTCCCTAAGTGAACACAGTAAGTCACCCCGGGATAACCTCTTGGATCATAGAAGAGCCACATACATGGTCCCTCTGGTTAAGGCAATAGACACCCATTGCTCAGGAACAAGTGTGAAAGGGGCTCCTGATAGGAAAAGGGGAGAGGCCAGACTCCTTTCCTTTTGCCATTCCAAATGAACTTCTCTGCAAGACTGGAGAGGTCCCGGAAGAAGCAAATTGGTTGGAGAGAGCTCAAGAGCCCCACAGTGGAGTCCGCTGGGAAGGACAGAAGAGTCCGGGTTAGTGAGGCGGCCCCCACAATAACATCCAGGCGTTTGGGGAAAGGGGCAGTGGCTGAAGCAGGTGGAGCCCATGGTCGCGGCCCCTTAAGGAGCTGCAGAGCGATTGTGACCTCTAATAGATTTTGCCCGAGACTTTGTGCATGGAGCAGCCCTGTCATCTGGGTGGGGAGCTGAGAAGAGGGGTGCACCAGGCTGCACCAGGTTAGCATTCGACAGCGCCACCTTGTGGGGACCAGCCTCTAGTTAATTTTAATCCTCCACCCACCTTCAGAAGCAGGAGTGACCTACCCGCTGACAAAGGAGCACGCCTCGAGGGCGGATGGACAAGTTAAACTTCTTAGCAAATGTGGCAGGTGCAGGTTTGACGGATGCACTGGAATATTTAAGAGACTTTCGTTCCACAAAAGAAGACCCCCTAAATGTTCACTAAACATATAAGAATGGCTCAGCACCACCAAGTCATTGGGAAAATGAAAATTTAAGCCACAGTCACTGAGTCGTGTATAGCCATGTTGAGTCTCTCTATTGTAGGCCTGAAACGAATGTAACCTTGTGTGTTAATTGCACTGGGATTAAAATCAAAAACATAATTAATGGGGCGCCTGGGTGGCTCAGTCGGTTAAGTGTCTGACTTCAGCTCAGGTCATGATCTCGTGGTTCATGAGTTCGAGCCCTGCGTCGGTCGGGTTCTGTGCTGACAGCTCGGAGCTGGAGCCTGTTTTGGATTCTGTGTCTCCCTCTCTCTCTGCCCCTCCCCCACTTGCACTCTGTCTCTCTCTGGTTCTCTCTCTCTCTCAAAAATAAATAAGCGTTAAAAATAAAAAAAAAAACATACCTAAAAGAGGAAATAAGCATAAATAAACCATAATGACATATCACCACATACTCCGCAGAATGGCTGAAGTCAAAGGTCTGATACCATCAAGTGTTGCGGACGACACAGAGCATCCGGAAACCTCAGACTTCCTGGTCGGAGAGCACCTTGGCTCAACCACTTGGGAGAACGTTTCAGTGGTAGCCACAAAGCCCGGATGTGTAGACCCAAGAATTTCATTTCTGGATCACTGTATGCACAGAAAAAAAATTTGTTTTCCACCAAAGGACCTATCAGAATGTTTACATTCAGGAACATCGTAAGCCTAAACATTATAGCCTGAAATTGAAAATGACCCAACTGCCCATTGGTAGGGGAAAGAAAACTAAACTACAGTTTATCCACACAATGAAACACTACTCAGAAAAATAAAAAAGAGTCAGAAGAAGCAGGAAGAGAAACATGGGACTCCACAAAGAGGAGTCTCACATTGTTGATGGAAAGAACCCAAACACACAACATACAGTGTGTGATGGTTGATTCTATTTCTTAGAAATTCAAGAACTGACAAAATTAATCCATTAACGGTAGGACTTACAGTGTGGTTTCCTTTGGGAGGAGGAACGTTGACCAAGACCTAAGGGGCATCAAGGAGACTGTCAAAGCTCCTGAAATACCCTTGTCTCCATCTGGGCAATGCCCGGATGCATTGTGTGGGTACTTCTATGGACTGCGTTGTGTTGCCCCAAGGGTAAGTGATGGAGCCCTAGCCCCCAGTGCCACTGTGCTTGGAAATAAGGCCTTTGGGAGGCAATTAGGATTAGATGAGGCCATAAGAGTGGTAAGATCACATTACACTGGTGTCTTCATAGGAAAAGATCGCAGAGAGTTTTCCGTGTCTCTCTGTCTCTCTCGCTCTCGCCCTATGTCTTTCTATCTCTCTTTCTCTCTCTCTGAACATCAGAAAGGCCATGTGAGGACACAGTGAGAAGGCAGCCAACTGTAAGCCAAGAAGAGGGTTCTTACCAGGAACCAAATCAGCCAGCACCTTGATCTTGGACTTCTAGGCTCCACATCTATGAGAAAATCAATGTCTTTGTTTAAGCCACTGGCTCCATGGCCCCTTGTGAGGGAGGGCTGCGATGAGGAAGACAGGCATGTACATATGCCAACTTGCACTGAGCAATTTGTGCCTTTTACTCTAAGTTAAACCTCAATACAAAAGTGGTACAAGGAGAGAAAGGCAAGCATGGCCTCATCTGTACCCCCAGCTGGTGAGCAGGCCATGTGGGTTGCCTATCTCTGTGCCCGCTTCGCTGATGAGGAAGGTGAGGGAGACCTTGGGGAAGGGACATGTGGCTGAGCAGAAACCGGTTGCTTTCTGCCAAGCCCTGAGCCGGGTGATGGGTTGTGATGTGTGGGTCCCGGGTGACCTCCAGGAGGAGCCCAGGCGTCACAAACGGCTATTTACAATACAGCATGGTCCACATTGTGGTGGCTTCGTGAGGGCACCAAAGGGCACCTAGAAGCCCAGGATGCTGGGAGGAGGGGGCTTCTGAGCCAAGACGAAAGAGGTGGCCAGACAGAGTCTGCATTTTAACCCAGTCTCCACCTCTGTCCGGGGATGTTTCCAAGCCTTGCTCCTTCCAAGTGTGGTCCGCAGGCCAGCCGCATCCCATACGTAACAAGATGCCCGGGGAAAGCACATTCACACAGGAAAAGTGCTGGTCTCGATGTTTCCAAAGTACTTGGGGGGCCAGAGAGGTATTAAGAATGGCACCCTCTTGAAGGACTGGATCACCCTCTCTCCATCCTGGCTGCAAACATTCATTTTTCTTTTATTTTAGAGGGAGGGAGGGGGCAGAGGGAGAGAGAGAGAGAAGCTCAAGCAGGCTCCATGCTCAGCATGAAGGCCAACATGGGGCTCCATCCCACGACCCTGGGAGCATGACCCGAGCGGAAATCAAGAGTCAGATGCTCAGCTCACCAGACTGAGCCCCCAGGTGCCCCTGGATGCACACACTTTTGAGCCCCCAGCTCTGGACCCCCCCCCCTCAATCCCCACCGATCCAGGTGAGCAGATTCCCTGGGGACTTTGTGTCTACACTCACCTCCTCAACCCCCAGGTTTCCGCCTCCCAGCGGACGTGTGATCGGGTAATTAGGCGCTGATTGGAAAATGGGCTGCTTACCTGCGGCAAAAGGAGGGTTTCTCTTCTCTGAGACCTTGGACAAAGAAGGCTTCCAGGGTGGCTAATTACCTGATAGGTAGCAAGGCTCTCACCTACTGGGCCTTTTAGCTCGGTTAATAAAGCAATTTGCCTGGCCTTTGTCCCTCCCTTGTTGTGATTGCTTGGCTGACACCCGCTTTTACAAAGTGAGAAAGTGATACGAACCCTGCCTCCTCCACAGCTCACTAGTGAGGAGGGAAGAAAAAAAGCTCCTGGGGCTCCTCTGTCCTCACCAGGCCAGGGGCAAGGCTGCTGCTGAACTGGGTCCCTGGGAAAAGGCCAGAGCCCCCTGCCCTTGGGTCTGTAGACTCGAAGGTGCGTGTGAATTATTGTACACACTTCATCCCAAGAACGGATCGAAATAAGACTGTGTATGTAAAAGGGCTCAGCCAATGATAGTGGTTATTTTCTTAGACCAGATAAATTTAATGGGGCCATTTTTTTATTCAAAAATACACACCCTCTAACAATGAGGGGGTCCAACCGTTCCGGTAGGCCTGAGATTCGGGGCTTTCCTGGGACGCCAGACTTTCAGTGCTAAAATCTGAACATTCTCAGGAAAACCAGGACATTGGTCACCTGTGTTCCCAGGCACCGGGAATACAGCCGTGAGCAACACTCAAGGTGATGTTCTGATGGAGCCGAGGGTCTAACAGAGAGAAAAGGAAAGAAACAACCAAGCAAAGTAGTACGGGTGAACAAAGACCTGAAGTAGGGGGTCCAGGAAGACTTCTCTGAGGCTGGATGAATGACAAGGGTCAGCCACCTGGAAAGATGTGTGTGTGGTGGTTGAGAGAGGAGTTCCTGCTGGTGCAGTAGCAGGTGCAAAAGTCCTGAGGCAGGGCCGTGTTTGCTGTGTGAACGAAGCCAGACGGAAGCTAGTGTGGCTGGAGTGTGTGTGTGTGTGTGTTTGTGTAGGTGTGGGTGTGCACCTACCGGGGACAGTGAGAGGTGATGTGGTTGAGAAGGCTGGACCATACCAAACTCACAGGCCAAGGTAGAAGTTTGAATTTTATTCATTGCAATAGGAAAACAATGAAGGGTCAACCCCGCCATTCTTTTTTCTAACTTCCCGAGTCAAATACTTTACTCATTACTTCTCAGTTTCCCTTCCTTTGTGACGAGTGCATTACGAGCACAGGGATAGCTGCTTTGCATAATTTTTGCTGTATATTTTTGTTGTCATTCAGGACTAACTATCTTCTAAACTCCATTACTATGCCTTCTTTAGAAGCGTTTTAATTCTAAACATATGGCGAGGAGAAAGGTGGCTAACTTTCTCCTTTTTCTTTTTCTTTTTTCCATTATGGTCTAAGAACAAGATGCAGACTCTTTGACACATACTGAGACCTGCCTTGCAGGCTGGCACGTGGTTCCTCTTCCACGTGTGGCTGAAAGTATTTTGTATTCTCTAATCTTTTCAGGGCATGTGATTATAGACATCAAACTCACCGATTTTGTTGTTCGGATCCCCTAGGTCCTTATTAACTTTCTGTCTTCTCCATCTATCCATTTCCAAGACCCATGCTGACCATTTCTCATTATGATTATGGGTTTGTCTATTGTTGTTAGTCAATTTGTTAAACTCCGTTTTGAGAGTTTGTTATAAAGGACATGTAAACTCAAAATAGTTATCTTGCTGGTTCTTCTTGCCTCCTAAGTTGTTGTAATGATTCTCTTCATCGCTAATGTTTTCTCTGATATTAATATTGCTACCAACACAGGGTTTTGTTTTTTTTTTAGGTTACCATTTATCTAGTTTATCTTTTTACAACTTTTACTTACAATGATTCATTTCCTTTTGCCTTAGGTGAGTCATTTATAAAGAGTAGATTGTTTTTTTTTTTAATTTGTCTTAGTTCAAACCAAGAATCTATTTTAACACATGATTTGCCTAAAGGTGCATTTATGGTGATTTCCAATATATTTTGACCTGTTTCTGTTTCTTCTTGTTCACATTCTATTGTGTGATTTTCCTTTAGAAAAATTTTTTGAAGTTTATTTATTTTGAGAGACAGAGAGATGGGGGGAGGGGCAGAGAGACAGGGGGGAGAGGCAGAATTCCAAGCTGAGCCCTTCCCGACATCCCAAATTCTCCCTTTCTTTGATAACACAGTGAGTGTCTCTGAGAAGTAAGCCTTCTCCCTTTTTCTTTGAACGTGTCTGTCTTTAGACCCTAGTCTCCAACAATTGTTTAGTGTGAAGGAAAATAGAAGATAGAAAAAAATAGAAAATGTCAGCCCGGCAGTTATTTTTTTTCCGGGCACTTGCAAAGTGTTATTTACGGTCTCCTGGGGTCCAGCAGTGCTGAAGAGAAGTCTGCTGTCAGTCTGATTCTTGCTGCTTTGAAGGTCACGTGTCTTTTCTGTCTGGTGGCTTTCTCTCTCTGACTTGAAGGTGATCTAATCTCACTGTGGTGGGTCCAAGTAAAGCCAGTCAGTCACGCATTTATGTGTATTTGCTGAGTGGGGATGCTCTGCGTGATTCTTCAGTCTGAAAACACAGCCTTTTACCTTTCTGCTTTTGCCTCCTGGACTTTTGCTCTCCCCACCCCCCTTGTCATTTCTCACACTTTGGAGGCTCTATCACCCTTACGTTGAATTCACTGGCTCTTTTCTGAATTCCTCCCAGTTACTCTCCCTCTGTCTCATCTTTTCATTTCTCTCCATTGCCTCAAGGACGGTTGGCTACATCATATCGTCCTATTCACTACTTCTCCCCGGCCCCTTAAAATCTGCAGTTGGTTTTACCCACTGAATTTTTAACTGCAGTCATAAGTAAATGATAGAGAAGATCCATAGACAATATATTTAGAATAGTATAGATTTTGAGCAAATAGCCTTTGGTTCTTTTCCAAATCTGCCTTTACGACATCTTCTTTTTCATTATGTTTCCTTGTACATCTCTTGTGTTTGTAATCGCTTTAGATCATGCTATTTTTTTCTCCCTTTCAGATTGCTCTGTATGTTTGCCTTCTCCCGCTACTAATTTTTTATTAATTGCTCCGACTGCCGGTCCTCTCCCGAGGTGATTTGTTTCCTCTGCTCCTCTGTAATTTTGTTGCAAGCTCCTCAGCAATGGAGCTGATTGCTCTGGGGAATCCCAGTGCTCCCTGAGTTACCGTATGATCCACAACGAGCACTTTCTGCCTTCCTAATTCCTGCGGTCCAAGCGATTTCAACTGAATTTCACGTGCAGTCCTCACGCTACACAGAGAATGGACATCTGTACCCCACACCCATACATGAGGCAGGCTGAGGTCTCAAGTTCTTTGGGGGAAATTTTCTTTTCCCTTTATGTCCCTTTGCCACCCCTACCTAATGTCCCGTACCGCCAGGTCCCTCCCTACCCAGGCTGGGAGGAGGGTGGATGTGTTCAAGTCTGTGTGACCCAGGAGCCTTTCTCCAAGATTGGGGTACAGGGGGAGGTGAGTGGGCTTCTTCAGAGCCTTCTACCTTGCTGTATCTCTGGTCCCCTGTGGTGTTAGGACCCCAGACCCCAGCTCCAGGATCTGTACCTTCTCTGCCCCTGGCAGGCTGCCATCTCACCAGCTACTCATGTGGTTCTAGCTTCGACCTCTGTCTTTGTTTCTGCTTTCTGGTGTTCTTTCTTCTTTGGTCGTGCTACGAGCATTTTTATCATCGTGTCTATTATTTTATTATTACAATGGATCCAGAAATCTATGTGTTTGTACAGGAAGAGAGGCACATCTACACCAGCTCAGTTCACCGCGCTGCTGGATGCTCTTCATGATTGTTTTTGTCCTTAGTAAAATATGTAAACGACAGCACAACATACAAATGTATTAAAAAGGCACGCACCCTGGGGCGCCCAGGGGGCTGAGGCCGTGGAGCTCCGGACTCTTGCTATTGGCTCTGCTCACGAACCCAGGGTCCTGGGATGGAGCCCCATGTGGGGCTGCGCACTGAGTGTGGGGCCTGCTCGAGTCTCTCTCTCTTTCCCGCTGCCCTTCCCCCCCATTCTCTCTCTCTCAAAATAAAAAATAGGGGTGCCTGGGTGGCTCAGTTAAGTGTCCAACTCTACCTCAGGTCATGATCTCACGGTTTGTGAGTTCGAGCCCCGTGTCGGGCTTGGTGCTGACAGCCCAGAGCCTGGAGCCTGCTTCAGATTCTGGGTACCCCCCCCCTCTGCCCCTCCCCCAGCTTGTGCTATGTCTGTGTCTCTCAAAAATAAATGTAAATAAATACATAAAAACAAGAAATATGAAAAGGCACATATCCTAATGTGCACGGTGACGCATGGCTCAAAGGACGTTCTCGAAGTCAACCCGGCCCTGTACCAGGCACCCAGACAAAGAGATGAGAACCCACAGCCTAGAAACCCAGAAACACCCCCGTCACACCGCATTCCACTCAATACAGCCCCGAAAGTCAACCCTAACGCCCTGGACCCCGCACGTTCGTTTTGCCTCTTCTTGATTTTTATCAACTGGAACGAGAGCGCGTGGCCTCCCGCGTGTCCTGCTTCGTTCGGTCAGCACCGCGTTTGTGAGACTTACCTGTGCCCCCGTGTGTGGCCTAGACGGCACGCTGCACCACCGTAGGGGACCCCGCCGTGGGCGCAGCCCGTCATCTGTGCATCCACTCTCCTACCGATGGCCAGCGGGCGGGCCTCCCGGCTGCCGTGTGTATGCACCGAACATACAGCCCCGGGAACGCTCACGGCTGCCCTGAGAGTGGAGTTGCCAGCTCAGGGCTGAGGGCCCAGATCTATTCGCTGCAACCCTTCAGGCGCCTCTTGAAACCATCCGCCCTCCCAAGGTCCCTGGGTGCCAGGCGCTGCCCGCTGCCTTGTATACCACAGGCGCTTGATAAAGGCTTGCTGCATACGTGAAGCAATGAATGGGTAGAGTTGGCAAGGGGCCCAGATGGCACAGCCAGGCCTGTCTGTCACACCTGCAGAGTCCCTGGGGCGGCCGGGTGGCCCCACTCCGATGCAGGGAGGGTGGCCAGCCCTGCAGGAGGCAGGAGCAGTGGGAGGAGGGAGCTTGCTCACCCAGCCCCGCGCTGGCCGTCAGCGTCTCCAGCCTCCCCCACAGCCCAGCAGGCGCCCCTCACCTTTGCATCCTAGCCGCCCCGCAGCACGACAGCCTCTCCCATCTCCTGAAATCTCCAGAACATGTGCCCTTTAGCCACCCAGCAGCCCCGGCCCCCGGAAACTCCAACCGGATGTGTCCCTTTGCTTAGCGTGGGATATCAGGCAGCCCGGAGAGGTGTTTTCGTTCCCAGTCTCCTATTGTCTTCAGAACCGTCTGGAAGGCTGACAGGTCTGGGAGAGGAGGTAATTCCCCTCCGAGCTGATCGATAGAAAAGCCTCATGGTGCCTCACGCCCGTGTCAAACACAGGGCGTTTGGCATCACAGTGCTTGCAAGGCTTGGCTGAGTTTTTGTTTTGTTTTTTTTTATTCCCCCCCTTTTTTTCTTTTTTTCTTTCTTTTTTTTTTTTTTTTGATCTGTCAGGTTGGTAAGGACATACCAAAGTCACCAAACGTCTGGTTCCCGAATCCTCGGCCGCCCTGCCGTGTTCCCAAGGAAGCGCGTGTCTGTGCGTGTGCAACACAGAGACGGACGTGGGAGGGACGAGCAGGCAGAGCGGAGCCTAGAAGGAAAGAGAAAAGAAAGGAGAAGCAGATGCACTAGAGAAGGTGAGAGGCCTGAGGAAGGAGACCCGGAAGGAACAAGGCAAGTGGAAGGAAAGGCAGGGACAGAGACATGATGAGCAAGGGTGAGATAACGGGCGACATAGGCCAGGGAAGAGAGGAAGCGGAAGGAAGGAAAGCATGGGGAGGTAGGAGAGAAGGAAAGAAAAAGGAGGAGGAAAGGGGCGAGGATGGAGAAATGATTCAGGGAAGAAGAACGAATGGAAAAGAAAAGAGGAAACAGGAAACAGAGAAAGGAGAGGAGAGAGAGAAAGCAGGTGTCTCCACAGCCCTGCGAGGTTCTGGGAGACACTCAAGCCTCTCCCTGGCCACCCTCGCTGGCTGTTGTCAGATCCAGGGGAAATGCGACCCCCAAGCCACAAGGGGAGGCGTCAGGTCCTGGGGAGTCTGTCCCCTCCCCTGCGGAATGGAACTTGGAATGTGGCTGTAAATCCACCCTGAGCTCCCTGGCAGCCCCAGAGAGGACTTAAAGCAGTGTACCAGCAGCAGAGTGTACCAGCCCCTTCCTGGGAGTCTGCTGGGTCCCTGCCCTGCACGACTGGCCCAGGACGCGCCCCCCACCCCAGCCCATCCGCGTCCCCTGGCCCCATTCCATTGCCCTGATTGAAGCCAAAAGACGCTTCGCCCTTAGAGTGAAGGCAGATCCCCAGCTTCCCAGAGATTAGCTTTGTTTGCATTTGCTATGTACCAACTTCAAATTATTTCAAAGGCATGTCATGTCCCCACTGATCTCAAAGAAAGGCACTTTGACGTAAAGCCCCTACGACACAAATCTTGTCATTTATCGTGTGAGGCGGGATGCATAACGAGAACTACATAAACACCGGCCATGCCGAACATTACAAAGAGGGATTGACTTCTCTTCTTTGGCCTTTGCAAATACTATTTCCACTCCCATTACTTCTGGGGAAAAGTGATTTCAGAAACTTGTTTAGAAAAATAAAAAGAGTAATGTCATAGGACTATGGTAATGCAAAAGAAATATATATATATATATATATATATATATATATATATATAAACAGATAAGAACATTCTGACACTGGAAGTAAAATCTTTCTCGGAATTTTCTAGAGGTCTGGGCAAACATCAAATAAAGTGAATGATTTAAAAAAAAAAAACAAGCTGCAAAATCCTTGAAGAAAAATTTCCGTAACATTGACCAAATAGATTCTTCCTCCGATCTCGGAGACTTCACGAATGGGACTTTTATTTACAGACCAAAGAGTGAATTCATGAAAAGTGTCCTCCAAAGAGCAAAATTCACAGCAGTGTTTTCTAATGACATCACTTCTGTCAAGACGGTTCTAAAAAAAAAAAAAAAAAAACAAAACTCCATCCCTTATCACCCTTGTTCATTTGCTTTTAGCCGCTGAACAATCCTCATTGTGTGCTTTGTGGGAAGCCCGGAGCTACAGGTAGAAAACAGCGACGGAGATAACCAGCTTGTAGCCAAATGTCGAAGGTCTAAAATACACGTTACCATATACGCGTTGTACGATATGTGGCTGCATATGCGTGTGCATACGCACAGGTGTATACGTGTGTCTTTGTGTATATATTTCGTCCTCAAAGGTCACGGCTACCCATTTGTGATGAGGAACTCGATTTTGAAGAGAAAGCAGAAGAATTCAACGAGTGAGCATATTAGTCCTTCCACGAACTCCATAACGATCAAAGCCTTGGCCGGGCAGCCCCCTCACCGGAAGCCTGCCTCTCCTGGGACCAGCCACAAATGAACCAGCCCCCGAAGCCCGGGGACGTGCGAACAGAAGCCGGTGAAGCGTCTAACAGCAGGTGTCTTACCTTTAATAACTCCATGGTGCAATTATGCAGGAATGTGTCCAAGCCTTTTTTTTTTTTTAAACTATTTATACATTCAGCATTTACCCAACTGGGGGAGGAAGGGGAGTTTGGATAAAAAGGAGATTTTAATCTCATGAGATTTACTTTTTTTTTTTTTGTCCTAAAATGACTTAAAGGGAAAGCGGGTGGGTTGGTGGCAAATTCTCCTGCACCGAAAACATGCTGTGTGCCAGGCTCCGTGCTGGCAGCTTTATAAACAGCCTCTCATTTAATCCTCATCACACCCCTACACGGTGGGGATCACCATAACATTTCACGGATGACGAAACAGGCTCAGAGAGGTTCTGGCGCCTGCCCAGGTCGCTCAGCCTGCGCGGATCGGATTGGAAACCCGGTCCCGTGTGTCCACAGAGCCTGTGGCTTTCTGCGTGATGCCAGACGTCCTCCGGGTCTCGTGGGTAGTGGCACGTCCTTCCTCCAGCCGTGTGGGAGCTGAAGTCATGAGGGTGGCTTCAACTACCTTGTCTGACGGTTCCTCCCCCTTCTCATCTCTTCCACCTGCCCCCGCGTGCTCCCGAAACCCCCACCTGGTTTCCCCGTCCTCTCTGCAGGCAGGGAGGTTTGGGAAGTGGGGCTAGATGTCGACGGGGTCCCCCAGGCCTGAGAGTCCGTGAAATACTCAGGAAGCCACACGGACTTTCATAAAAAGGCAATTTCTCCAGCACGCGGGGGGGATAAAAGCCACGATATTTTCCCATTCTTCTTCTTCAGAACTTGATGAAAACATGAGACCGTGCACAGGCAGGAAGCAGAAAATGATCATTTCACAGCAGGTGGCCGCTGTGCCCGTGCAGAGTGCGATGTGGAACGGGAGGGGGTATCTGGGCCGGTGCCTCTGAGGGATGGTCTTCTCTCCGCAGCCCGGTAGGGTCCCTTCCCCTCTCGGAGTCCCCGTGGCCGCGCTCTCTATGACCCTCCTGCTCTGATGGGCTCAGACATTCCAAGTTCGCTGGGTAAGGTCAAGGTTGGCGTGAGCCCGGCCCTTTGCTGTAGCCCCTGCCCCCAGAGGGTGCCATTTGTGGCTAAACAGATCCAGCAAATGCTTCCTGGCTTCTGGGTAGAGGTGGCCAGGTGCACCGTAGATGCAAGTTCGTAGGCTTCTTACTGTTTGAACTTGACACGGCTGGGGTCAAGGGGAAGGCTCAGATCCCCGTTCCCATCTCAGATGGATCGCTGGCGTTTCTATTCTGTTGGAGGAGTCGGCCTCTGCAAAAGATCGCTTTTAAAGAGAAGTAAGTCTGACAGCCACCGGTGGCACAGGGCCGGATCAAAACCTACTGGCTGTGTGACCATAGGCAAATCACCCCACCCCTCTGTTGCCTGCCCAACGCTGTGGGAACAGGGACATCCGCTTCGTCTAGCGGTCAGAGAACTACAAGGAAATCATCCCAGAGCACGACGGGATCCGATGGGTTGATCCTCTCCTGTTTAGAAGTGTTACGCACAGCTGGAATGGGTTCCTTCGACTGGAAACTCAGGATTAAGTTGGAGGAGAGCGGGAAGGCAGGTGGGTGGCTGAGGCCGAGTGCAGGCAGCCTAGAAGCGCGATTGCCCGCGGCTGTCCTGCTTTTGCATCTGCGGTGGAAAGAACTGGGCAGGTGAGCCACGAGTCCCAGCGGGCCCCCTCCCCCTGCTGTCCCTGGGGAGCCCAGGGCCCCACGCTTGGTTTAATGCTCTTGAAGTTCATGTGATGATTGAACGAGGGTCCCCACGTTGCCACTGTGCACCTGGTCCTGCAAATTATGCGGCAGATCCTGAGTCAACCTTCAGGGGCCTTCTGTGGCTGCAGTCAGCGGCCACGTCTACAAAGCAGAGGCCTTGGATGGTGACAAAGCGACGTCAGCGGGGATGTGTCGGCTCTTCCGAGGACCCTCCGGGGCTGTGCCGAGCGAGCGCTTCTGTAGGCCTGGCAGGACGCTTAGCACTGAACAAAGACGGGTCAGACGGCCTAGTGAGCTTTGGACTCAATGCCCCAGGCCCACCTGCCGAACGGTCGAGTTAAGCCACAGGGATGTGGAGCCAGCCAGACGTGGATGCGAATCCTAAACCCTCCGCTTGCCGCTCATGACCCTGTGCAACAGCATGGTGACTTCATGGCTGAAATGAAGACGACGATGGCATTGCCTTTCTAAGCTGTTGCCGGGGCGGGGCCGGGGGCGGGGAGGAGGCAATTAAATGAGATTGTACATGTGGAGCACCGCACCAGGCATTTTGACTGTTATGCATTTATGCATTAGTTGAGCACCTACTATGTGCCAGGCAGTGTGCCAGGCTTCGACTGGATGGTGGCGAACAAGACCGCTGCAGTCCCGTCCTTCATGGAGCTCACAGCCCAGACACGAGGGCAGAAAATAAGCCAAGAGGCTGCAGGGTGAGTTCAGATGGTGACCGGGGTGGACCGTGGGGGTTCCGCCCCAGGGAGGAGGTTATTAATCACGTGACGGTGCCTTCCCACTCAGAAACTAAACTCGTTATGAGCTAGCCAAGGATTTCAACCCCGCCCCTCTATGTAACACTACTGGGGGAAGAATTGTTTTCTGGAAATTTCCAGACGATTCCTCCCCCCGCCCCGCCCCCCGCAGACTCCATGCCTGGAGAAGACGCCGAGTCTCTCCCACCTCCAGGAGGGCAAACCACCCCCCAGAGGACCCCAAACAGAGCCCCTCGCCCAGCGGCCCGCGGACCCCACCCCAGGGCTGGCGAGCGCTCACAGCAAATAGAAAAGGGAAATGAACAAATTATCCTGATAATTTGTTTAAGAAGAGGGGGAAAAAAGGCACCCAAGAAAAATGATATCCAATAAGACGGTGGGTTTCTAATGAATGTGCGGGTAATGAAATAAACCCATTTAGGCCACGCTTGGCCCTGATCTTCCCAGGCCTAGATTAAAAAATGGAACATCTGTGATGATTTAATTTACATCTTAATAACAAACAGGCCTCGAGAAACCCGCGGATAAATGCCTTTTATTGCTGGCGTATCTTTCGTGCTGCAGCTTGAATGAAAACTCTGGTAATTAATTGTTTTAAGCGATTCTATTAAAAAGTGTCTTCAAGGGCTGGGTGTGGAATGTTTATGCGGGCCGGGCCGCCACAAGAATACAGACAAGCCCAGGAGCGGGCACAGAATTGAGGTGCCTTATTTTTGTTCCTCACCCCCCCCCCCCCCGCCCCACATCCACTGCCTTAAAGATACCTGGTTCTTTTACTTATTCTTTTCAAAAGAGATAGACGCATAAGCCGCTCATTCCTCTTCCATTTTTTTTTTTTTTCAAATCCTCATTGTCAGTCTTGGAACGGACAAATGGATGGTCCCCTCCCTGCCCCCCTGTTGACTTAAGACTCTTCTCCAATCCAAGCTGGGGAGGGGTGGCCATGTTGGAGGTCCTGCCTCCAGCTTTCAGATGCCTCATCTGGAAAATGGGGGCGTTTGACTCTTTGGTGGCTGAGTTGTACAAGTCGGGACCTCCTTTAAAAAAAAAATCATTCCCCCGAAACAAACTAAGCACGTCAGAGGTGCTAGTGTCCGAGGGCAGGGCTGTATGGGCACCGTGCACAGTTTCTGCTGTTCATGAAGCTGTCGCTGGGGGGGGGGGGGTGGCAGAACGGGCCATAAATGTGCCATAAATGAGTGACCTCCTCCAGCCACGGTTCCAACCCTGGCTGCACATTAGAATCCCCCGGGGAGCTTTTAAAACAAACCCAGGCCCCCACCGACCCCTCAGAGGTCCTGATTTAATTAGTCTGGGGCAGAGTCCAGGCATCAGTACTTTTTGAAAGCTCTCCAGGGGGATCCCTCCTGCAGCCCGGGGGTGGAGAATCACAGCCTAGGATTCATGGACATTTCCGACGCAGCTGAGAGACATGAAGGGACGAAAACAGGGTCTCAGAAGGGAAAACCTGAGGAGCAATCAGGGGTGGCCTCCTTGAGGTGGTGGCATCTGGGCCAACATGTCCACCGTGAGGAAAAGGTGGTCCTGTGCAGATCCAGGGAAAAGCATTCCAAGCAGAGGGAACAGCATATGCAAAGGTTCGACAAGGGGGGACTGCTGGATGTGTTTGAGGGACAGGAAAGTGGTGTTTGTCCTGGTGGGGAAGGACGAGAAGGTTCTTCCCCAGCTGGCAGCCTCCCCCCACCTCTAACTCCTAGGCTGGATCAGGTTCCCTGTGTTCCCTCAGCACCCCAGGCAAGCCCGGCCCAACCCAAAGCCCAGTGGCGTATCATTGCCTGTGTCTATACCTGGAACAGGGAGGAGGCTGGATTCTGGACAGTGAGTGGCTTGAACCCCTCATCGAGTCATCCCCTTGGCCTCAACTTATGGGCCATCTCCACGTGGGGACCCCTGCCCACAGTTTCCTCGTTCCAGCCCCCCACCCTAGACCCGGGGTCCACAACGGAGTATCAGTACCTTTTGGGTCGAGGAATCAGCCTTCAGAGCATCATCTCAGCCTCCAACGCCGGATTTCTCATCTCCACGTGTTTGTGTCTTGCTTGGGCCTGTTTTTCAAATTCTCTTTTCACGTGAAGACGATTCCGCCCACAAACAGAGTCGTTACCAAAGTGGTGGTGTCCATGGCTAACAAACATACGGGAAGGGCTCAGCCTCATCGGGAATCGGAGAGAAAAGAAATGAAAGCAATTAACATTTTCACCTAATTTTAAAAGAAGAACAATTTCTGGTGGGGGGAGGGGGGGTGGTAAGGGGACTTGTTCATGGAGAGCAAGATGTGGGGAGAGGGGCTCCTCCTGCGTTCCTGACGGGAACGGAGGACGAGGACGGGGCATCGCGGAAGCAGAGTGGGGCCGCGTCCTGACGGCACGTCTGAGAAACCGAAAAGAACCAGGCTCCCTCTAGCATTCTATACAAGCCTCCCCCCCCCCCCCAGGTGGGCAGTGACCTAAGCCTCTACCGGAGGGGAAATGAAAAATGAATTATGACTTCTCTACAGGCAAGAATATTACGCAGCCATTGAAATGTTTCCAAAAATGAGTAACAACGTGGAGACATAATTGTAACATAATCGTTATTGAAAGGAGACACAAAATTACACAGCAAATATGATGTAAAAAAATTTTTAAAGGCACCAAGCAAGGACTCCAAATAAACAATACAACAATTAGACAAACAAACAAGCAAACAAACCCTGGTTACATGGATGGAGATGTAAATTAATTTAGGCATTTCATCTGTTTTGTTTTACAGGGAGTGGATTGCTACATGGTCTAGTCTTCTGTCTAAGAGTTAGGATTTTTTTTTATTTTTTGCCCTCCCCCATTTAACCCCTTTCCGTATAGAGGTGAAGAGGTCAGCCCAGAATATGGCAGGCTGGGCTGAATTCCTGCCTCTCCATTCACCAGCCCTACGACTTTGGGTAAATCTCCTCTGAGTCTCTATTTCCCCCTCTGTAAAATGGGTCCAATCACACCTTGTGAGGCTGTCGTGGGGAAATTAGAACAAAGCCAAGGTGTAAGGTCCTCGGTCCCAGCCTCAGTATAGAGGTCAGCACGTAACAAATGGCCAGCAAAGTCATGGTCATTTGCGCTGAAATTAGACTTTTTTTTTTTTTTAAAGATCAAAGGCCTTTTGGTTCTGGATGTAAAAAAACAATTATGAATTGAGAATTAAATGTCTATCATGACCTCTGAATCTGGGCACAGACTAATCCGAGAAGCCATACTTGAACCCAAGGGTCTCCTTCCCACCTTTTTCAGGTCTTTCCCACGTGCTCTGGGAGGGTCCCTCCTGTCCTACAGACCTTGGCCACCAACACGATGTGCCCCTTTTGAATGCGGGAGTCTGGGACAGAGAGGCAGGGAGGGTATGGAGGGCAGGCAGGGAACTCTCAGGAAGTCAGAGAGCTGTGTCAAGACTCAGAGGCCAAGATCCTCAGTTTCCTGCCCTGTGAAATGGGTGGCTGGGTCTGGACCGGCTCTCCCCAGTAAGCATTCCCTGGGTACGAGTGTGAAACGCCCCTGCCTGATACAACACCTTTCTGAAAGAAGTCGGTTCAATACTGAGTGCATTTGACCACATTCACCAACCTGCAGGCACCACTTACGGGACACTCGCATCAAGTAAAGACGATGTCTCCGGGGTACTGGGTGTGCAGCAGGCAGTGTTATGGGTGCTGAGGACACAGCAGGGAACCAGACAGATAAAGCTCCCCGCTTTGGAGGAGCTGGGCAAAATGATCATAAATAGGTAAAGTATAGCGTGGGAGAAAAGGTGAGAAACGCTACAGGAAAAGAAAAGCAGGACATAGTAAGGAAGATGCAGGGGGAAGGGGTTATGACCTTCACTAGGTTGGTCCGGGGGTGTGCGTTGAGAACGTGCCATTGGAGGAACAACCAGAAGGAGGAAGGGAGGTTTACGGGCAGACGCGGAGAGGAAGAGGGTCTCAGGCAGGCAGGAGTCAGTGCAAAGGCCCTGGGGCAGGAGTAAGTCTGGTTGGTAAAGGGTGAGGTGCCAGAGTAGAGTAAGGACAGAGGGGTATCTGGACCACCATGCGGACTTCGGCCGGCAGTCTAGACATCTTACAACTCACGGACTGCAGGAGTGCTCCGGTCCGTCTCTCTGTGACCCCACACGTACCCTGAAAACAACAGCATGCCCAAGCTGAGGCAGGCAGAGAAGCTTCCCTCTCCTCTCCACCCTTGCCCACAGCCCCACGCACAGGCCCCGGGGGGAGGGCGCAGACTCCGGTCTAAACGGCTCCATTGCAAGGCCAGCCCCCCGGAGAGACAGAGGCTCCGTGGTGGGCGAGAAGCCATATAAGCCTCTCCTCTCCCGTCCCCTCCGCTTCCCAGGGACACTCAAAGGTATTTTAGGAGAACTTAAAGTGCTGTAGTGCTCTACACAGTGGGAAGTCAGCATATGAGACTCATTATCCCAAGAGGTGGCACAGGCTGGAAATAGACGTCGGTTCACCGAGGGCTCGGGTTAAAAGTGGGGGCTGTGGATTCCGAGAGCGCCGTGAAGGAGGGCTGGGTGCGGAGAGAGTCCCGGAAGGAGGTGGGGTCAAGAGGGCAGGGGTCTGAGAACATTCAGGAGACGGCCTGGAGAACGGGCTTCTGGGAGCGTGGAGCCACGCAAGCCACGCCCACACACCCTGGGCGAGGCTTCCCACCTCTCTGACCGCAGACTCCTCTTCTGTGGGGGCGGGGGGAAGGGCGGCGCGCAGAAAGCCTCGCCTCGTGGAATTGGTGTGATGGGCACATGAGACAACGCACACGACCAACCAGCAGAGCGTTGCTTCAGCAGCACGGGGGTCTACAATATCTGCACAGACACGACATCTGTGCAACAGCCGTCTCCCCGCAGACACTGAGGACGCCAGAGCCCCTGCCTGCCCGGCTCTCGGCACACGACAGACTCTCAGAGCGTATTTGTTGACCTAGCCGTCGTCAGCTTCTTGCCTGGCCGAGGGGATCCGTCTGGGCGCTACACCAGCCCCCTCCGCTTCCCCAGGGTACTACCACAGTCCTAGCAAAGACGAACCAGCCTGCGCGGCCGAGAGGCAAGGCTCTCTCTCTACTGGGGCTTTTATCCAACCACCTCTTTGAGGGTGAGCCGCCAACGGACAGTCAGAGGCACAGGCTTCAGGCCTTAAAGTCTAAAAATGACTCCCCATCCAGACAGACATCACCCTCCGCGGCCTGGTTCCCCACGGAGTAGCAATATGGGCGGGGGGCCTTGAAACTGCCACTCCCTGCCTCAGCTTTCCTGGAGCCTTCTCTTCTAGGAATGGCAGAATTGCGTGGGATGCGACGTTTCCTCCTTCCTACAGCAAGAGGGAGGTCAAGTCAAGAGGTTAAAAGAAACCACACACAAGGTGGCTTCCTACCTCAGTGCCATGAGGCCAGTGGAATATTCCTTTGGTGACAGGGACAGTCCTTGAGTCCTAGAGCGGCCCGGTCCGAGAGGAAGATCATGCAAGCCACACAGGTCATTTAAAATTTCCTAGAAGCCATATTTTCAGAAGCAAAAAGAGGGACGCCTGGGTGGCTCCGTCGGTTGGGCATCTGACTATGGCTCAGGTCATGATCTCACAGTTCATGGGTTCGAGCCCCACGTCAGGCTCTGTGCTGACAGCTCAGAGCCTGGAGCCTGCTTTGGATTCTGCGTCTCCCTCTCTCTCTACCCCTCCCTTGATCGTGCTCTGTTTCTCCCTCTTTCTCAAAAAATAAAATAAAAAATAAACATTAAAAAAAACATATAAAAGCAACAAGAAACTGAGAAGTTAATTTTGACAATACCCTTTCTTTAACGCAACATATCAAAAACATTAGCATTCCAACCTGCAACCGTTAAATATTTGCAATCAGGTAGTTTAGGCTCTGTCTTTGGCATTCCGTGTGTCTCTTACATCAGTATATCCCAATTCGTTTGAAAACGTGCATTCGTGTGGCCAAGTTCTTCCACACACACACTTGAACATTTTCCGTAAGTGGACAGAGTATCAGTGTTTCAATTTCAATCATTAAAGTGAAATTAACTTCAAAATTCGGTTCCAGGGTCCCATTCGCAACATGCTGAACTTCGCACAGGGCAAGTGATTGCTCCAGAGAGTTCTCAGGCACAGTGGGGGTCCCAGCCCCTCCTCCGCCCCGAATCCTGTTTTCCTTGTTCCCTAGTCTCCTGTGGCAGCTCACCCAAAGGCCACAGTCCCGGATCTCGCAGTCCGTGAGTTCGAGCCCCGCGTCGGGCTCTGTGCTGACAGCTCAGAGCCTGGAGCCTGCTTCGGATTCTGTGTCTCCCTCTCTGTGCCCCTCCCCTGCTTGTGCTCTCTTTCTCTCTCTCTCAAAAATAAATAAAAACATTTTTTAAAAATGCTCAGGATATAGGGTGACCAACCGTCCTGGTTTCCCTGGGACCCAAAGGGCACATGAGATGCGGGAGTTTGGGTGCTACTGCGGGGAAAGTTTGGGGTCAGCTCGCCAAGATCCACAGACACCAAGAGGGAGAGCCTGAGAGGCAGAAGGGTGGCGGGCAGAGGGAAGGAGGTGGTGGTGGGTTGGCGGTCATCGCTGGGCAGCCCCCGGGGGCTGCGTTGGGGACACAGGACCCCAATCCCTCTGGCCTCATTGAGACTCAAAGAATCCCCCCTAAATGCTCAGATACTCGACATTCCTCTCTGTGGACAGAGGCAGGAGGCGGTACCTGCTGTTGTGGATAGCATGTTTGGGTCCCCGCCCAATTCAAATTCGCGTGTTGGGACCCTATGGCTCCCGTATGGAATTGGGATTAAGAGGTGGACCTTCAGGGAGTAATTAGGATTCGGCCTCATGACTGAGACTAGTGTCCTTCGGGAAGCAGGAGAGGGCTTGCTCCCTCTCGGCGCCATTGAGGACAAGCAGTCAGCGGTCTGCAAACCAAGGAGAGGACACCCAGCACAGCTCTGCCAGGCCGGCGCCTTGAACTTGGGCTCTCAGCCTCCAGAACCGGGAGAAATGAACGTCTGTGGTTTAGAAGCCACCCCAGCCCGCCTGTGGCATAGTTGTTGTAGTAGCTGGAACTAAGAGACTGATGTCCCTCCCTGATGCCACCTGCACCTGCCCAGGCACTTTCAACGGAGGAGCGAGGAGCGCACAGACAGTTCCCCCTCGCGCTCCAGTGAGCAAGGGGACCTAGCCGGCCGCCCCTGCCCTCCCCCATCTGGGGCTCTCTCTCTCACACACCTTCCCAGGCAGGCTCGAAGCTTCCCAGACTGAGCTGGCAGCCCAGCAGCCCCCAGGCAGCATCAGAGAGCGTTGTGGAACCCTGGGCGACCCTGGGCGGGAGACCTGACCTCTCTGAGCTTTAGTTTGGTCTCCCATCACACTGGGGGCGGGGTGGGGGGGGGGAGATAGGAGCTCCTTTGATCGCACACAGGCCGTCCTTTTAGTGAGCCCTGACAGCAACCCCAGATTATCATCCACCTTGTGTAGATGAGGAAACTGAGGCACGGAGAGGCTAGGTGGTGCGCCCGAGTCGCACAGCTCAGAGTTGGCAGAGGCGGGATTCCCACGCAGGTCTCCCTGGGTCTCAGGCTGGAGCTTTGGCTCCTGATTCCACAGCGATCTCCCCCTCCTCCAGAGGGCTCCTCTGGGGACGATGGCCTTTCTAACTTCCATTAAATCTAAACTCCAGGACAGGTCTGGACCCAAGGCTCCGACGACAGGGCTGTGGCCTCCGAGCCACCTATTCCAAAACTGAGTCCCACGGAGTCACTCGCTGGGTGCCCCCCCCCCACCGCTCCCCCCTCTTCCGCTGGCTGAGCTGTCATGAAATCCACCAGCCTGAAATATCCCCGCGCCTAGGTGCCTGGCGATTTCCGCCTCCCCCCCTTTTCCCTCTGCTTTAAAATGTTAACCGTGAATGGATTTATTTCAAACCAAATCACCTTTCCCCGTTTTCCAGGGGGGAAAGTGTGACAGTCCACAAGGCCTGTAATTCTTTTCTCCGGAGTTAAGATTTGCTGGAGAGAAATGGATTTCCCCACATCGCACAAAGAATTCAGAGAAGAGGTATTAAAAAAGAGAGAGAGAGAGAGAGAGAGAGAGAGAGACAAAATCATTTGTCCGCTTTGGAGCGAGCGTGCGCGTGTGGGCGCTTCCTGCGGCCCGTCGAGATTTCACAGAACTTTGTTTTCACTAGTTAGTACAATTAAAATCACGAGGAGAAGTCAGGTATAAATCAAAGTTCCTTTAAACTTCACCAGAAAGATGTACATATGACTGCCTTTACTCAGCATGCACCAATAAAAGATATGTGGTCGCCTTTGGCGGGAGAGGCAGAAATAAGCAATTTAGAATCTTAAAAGATAAAAGATAATAAAAGTAATTAAGATAATTAACCACCCTGAAGAGAGAAGAATTTACTGCTGTAAATTTTGTATTTTGTTTCATTTCGCAATATCACAGATGCCACTCTGCTTAATATACAGCCCATCAAGGATCTGCGAGGCTTGCGCTGCTGAAAAAAAACCATATATAATAAAAATTTTTAAGAGAAAAGGAAGGAGGGGGAAGGAGGGGGTTGCTGCAGTTACAATTTTTAAAAATCTGGTTAATTGACTTCGGAGCCAGGTGCTTGGGCTCTCTTTGCAGCTCGAGGGTTTGGGGTTGATGGAATCTTCGTCTCTCCAAGTACAACCTCTGCAGCCGTGTAGGAATCCCAACGGCAGCCCTCGCCCCGGGCGGGTCTCCAAAGTCCCCAGCTCGTACCAGCCCTTATTCTCTCCTTTCTGCGCTGTCTGGCTCCCTCCGCACCGTCTCCGAAGAGATTGTTCTGAAATCCCTGGAGACTGTGCCCCTCTCCTGCCGTATCCAGCTGGGGTCTCTCCCCAAGGCCCTAGGGATTAAACCCTAATTCCCAGGCTGACGTTGGAAGTTCTCCAAGATGAGACCCGTCTCAGCCCCGGGGGCCCCCACCCTTCTTGCGATATTGACACGGATCACAGCCAGGTCTTCCTAAGCGATGTGATGTTCCTCTCCCCGGGACCCTTTCCCCCACGAGCCATCTCCTGAACCTCTCTGTTCATCCTTCACCGGTCAGCTCGAGTGTCGTTAGTTCTCGGGAAGTGCGCATGGAGGGGAGAAGGGGAGACACGGGGGAGGGGACCGTCCCAGCCTTCCGGGCCAGGGTGGCAGGAAACTGCATGGGACACGGAACGCCCTGAGTATCTAGCACCCACCCGGAGCATGGGAGCCTTGCAGTTTGGGTGTGTGCCTGAGTGTGCATGCACACACACACACACACACACACACACACACACACGCTCTGCACCTGTACAGCCTGGCACTTAGTGGTGAGCCGGCCAAGGTCATTGAGACAGAACCCTTGTGTTCCCACAACAAATCCGTATTTTGCATCAAAGATTTGCCAAGAGCACCAAAACTTCGTATCATACCCTGGTGTGCAATGGGCGCCCCGATCTCTTTGTTAATTGAATGAATGAGTGAATGAATGAGACCAGTCGGGAGGACAGACTTGTGAACAAATAGGTATGACAGGGTAGCCTGAAACCTGAAGCATGGCCTGGAACGAGGGCTGCAGGAACCTTCTGGAACAATGGAGATGGCTTTCCCAGCGGGCATGGCTGCCGCGGCTCAGGCACACACCCCCTTCTAGGTGTCCCTCCAAACACGCCCTCCTTAAGACCCACTTTTGTGTCTGCACCTCCGAGGGGACGCCTAGACCCACGGAGCCTGCTGGGTGTCCTGTAAATATGGACCCCAATGAGGCGCGCACCCCAGACCTCTCAGTAATTAAGTGGCCCCCATAACTCAGTAGCTAATTGCCTCTCCGGCTCCATCGGCTTGGCCCTCTGAGGCAACCAGCCCGTTTCACCCAGCAGACTGGCCCATAAAAATCCCTGAAATCACATGGATTTACTGTATTTATTTATTGGGATTTGCAGAAATATACCTGGTACCCGGGGCCTTGGGAGGGTGGGACATAATTTTGAAATGCAGATCGTTATAATAAGGAAGAATTAGAAGAAAGAGTTAGCAGGCTGCCTGCCTGTCTCCCAGGTAGCAGAAAAGATGCCACTGGTAACTAGTTACCGGACCAAATATGATGGAAGCCACCCAAGGAGGCCCTGAATGGGAGCTTGGCCAAGTCTTTGATACCCAGTTCCGGTTCCCCAGCAGGCTAATCCCACCACAGGGCCTTTGCACTCGCCGTTCTTTCTCCCTGAAAGAACACACACACCCGCCTTGACAGGGTGGATCTCCTTACTGCTTAGTTAGTTCTCCGCTCATGTGACACCTCCTCATGGAGGTCTTCCCTGATCCTCATTCTAACGCTGCCCACGCCCAAGATGTCCATTAATCCACTCTATGTTCTTCCCCAAGTTTATCTCCTGCTGCAAGTAATGTGTTCATCTACTTACAGACTTGGCTGTTTTGTTTCCTCCCAGCAGAAACCAAGCTCCTTATTCATCTCGGCCACCTCTGCATCCCTAGCGCTGAGCCCAGAGCCTAGAGCCAAGCATACAGTGGTATATATATGTTGAAGGAATTAATGATTCGACCTTGCAGATGGGAGATGGTGACCCCCGGCTCTTGCTTAGTCCCCTCCTTCTGCCTCCAACACCCTTTCCAAACAGTTTTCAAGCATCGTCTGGGCAGCCTGATAAGGTGAGAGCCCTCCTTATCCCCATGTTATAGGTTAGGAAACTGGGTTCCATGCGGTTAAGCAGCTTCCCTGTGGTTGTCCGAGTAGGGAGGGACAATGATGGTAATGAACTGTCTCTATAACCTCTCCTGTCAGCCATTGTTCTGGGTGGGGGGCATGTGGGGAGAGTCCAGAGCTGAGCCTCAGAGGGCACCGTCCTCCTTGCTGTGGGGTCAGAGCCACATGAGGTGCCACAGACTCGTGCTGAATGGAAATCGCCCTCACTCTAAGCAGAGCGAGGCCCTGGAAATCATTTAGTCTACCTCTCCATGGTACATATGGGGAAACTGAGATTTAGGGACCTGTCTGAGACCACATCACACACTTGTCACAGAGGAGGGACCAGCATCCAAGTGGAGTGGAGTACAAGAAAAGTGGAATTTGGAGACTCATGACCCTGGTTTGGGGTCCTGGGCTCTGCTCCTCCCCTTAATCTCTCAGAGACTCAGTCTCCTCATCTGTAGAGTGGGGAGACTTATACCAGCCCTAAGGTAACAAAGATGAGAGAATACATGAAAAGCGTCCCTTGGGACACAATACGTGCTCAACAGATAATAAGAGAAGGTACAGACTGAGCACATTCCCCACGCTGGACCTCAGGCATGGCACTTTACAGGTGACACCACATGTCTTCCTTACACCAAGTATGAGATGGGTAGGTACTGTTACTAGCTCATATTAACAGAGCAAAGCAAGCTCAGAGGCATTCGCCACTTGCCTGAGCCAATGGCAACGGCAGCCAATGGCAGAGCCAGAATTTGAACCCAACTCCATCTGGACTCAGACTCTGAGTTCTCTGTCAGTCCACTTGGAGGGTGGTTTCCTCCTTTATAAAATGGGAAAAGCCATGCCAGTGGTCATCTTGCAAACCACTGGTGTGTCCTAAGCAAATTTGGGTTGGGGTCTCGATGAGTGGAGAAAAGGGTAGATAGAGAAGAGAATGAGTGGATGGGCAGATGAGTGGGTGAATAGAAGGAAGGAAAGGTAGATGAATGAGGATGGTGGGTGGGTGGGTGGATGGATGGAGGGATGGATTGATAGGTGGATGGTGGTTGGATGGATAGATATATAGATAGATAAATAGGTGATGAATGGATGGGTGATGGACGGGTGGTGGATGGATGGATGGGTGTGGATGAGTGGATGGATGGATGGTAGATGGATGAGTGGATGGATGGGTGGTTGGGAGGGTAGGTGCTTAGCTGAGTAGGTAGATGTATAGACAGGCAAGCACATCGGTTGAGGGGTGTGTGGATGGACAGGTGAGCGAGCAGGAGGGCGGGTAGCTGGGTGGGCAGGTGGAAAGAAGGCTAGATAGAAAGTGAAATAGTCCCGGTATGCCACAAGAAATTTTTTCCCACTGAAAGGACATGCCTGTCTCTGAAAGACAACTGTTTCTCTCCCATCCCTTGATCCCCTACAGGCATATCACCTACAGCCAGGTTCTCAGGACTCCTGCGGAGAGCGGGTGATGCCTGCACATGCTCTCGGCTAGCGTGCTCTGTCTCTCTCTGTCACACACACGCAGAGCACACACAGAGGAGCACAAAGGCGCCTCCACAAATGCTCCAGGAGCAAAGAGACCCAGGAGGTGGTCCCTTGGGCTTCTCATATTAGCATATCAATGCAGGCCCCAGAACAGAGGGACCTGGAGGCTTGGGTTTTGCAAAGCAAACTATTCATTCGGTAGTGGGACCTCCCCAAAACCAACCTGGTGAGGGGGAAATGGCGTCGTCATTTTTTGTGTGCTTTGTGTAGAAAACAGGGTCCACCTTGACCTCCTCTCGCTTCTTGAGTTCTTCCCATTTGGAAGAGCGCTCCTCAGAGGCCACCCCTCACCTCCACAGACCCCCGGGGGGCTGGACGTCCCCAACCTGAAAGACCTCACCGGAATTTTCTCTGGAGTCAGACACACGTGAAACTAGCTGTGAGTTTGACCTCCCTGCACCCTGACCTCAGGCCCGCGCCCTGGGGCTGAGGAGGTCTTCATAGTGGGGGCTGTTCTGGAAGGCTTTCGCTGAGCACCTACGGTGTGCCGAGCTTAGGGGTCCAGCAGAGGCCGCTATGGGAGGAAATGAGGTGATGTGAGCAAAGCACTCCACGCGGGGCCTGATGTGCGAGCGCTCAACGAGTTCGCCTCTACAGTCGCAGCGTATCTAGAGGTAACAAGATGACGTGTCTATAACAGCATTGCAGCCTGAACCACGTCACGGCCTGACACGCTGGCTTCCTGGGGGTGTTTCTTCCCGAAACCTCTTTGGCGATTAGGGCAAAAATGAGGTCAGGTAGAAAGGGCTCCGGGGCTGCCCTGGGTCTCAGTTCCCACCTGCCCCTTCCTTTGCTGTGTGACCTCGGGCGAGTCACTTGCCCTCTCTGGGCCACACATACCAGGCCTATAAGTGCCTTGGCTGGCTTAGCTGGGTAGTTCTCCCACCTTTACAAACAGACTCCATTCTTTCTTGTTTTTTTTTCTCTTAAAAAAAAGTGAACTTGGGGCGCCTGGGGGGCTCAGTCGGTTAAGGGTCTGACTGCGGCTCAGGTCACGATCTCACAGTCCGTGGGTTCGAGCCCCGCATTGGGCTCTGTGCTGACAGCTCGGAGCCTGGAGCCTGCTTTGGATTCCGTGCCTCCCTCTCTCTCTGCCCCTCCCCTGCGCATGCTCTGTCTCTCTCTATAAATAAAAACTTCAAAAAGCAATAAGAAAAGAAAAGAAAAGAAAAGAAAAACAAAACAAAACAAAAAAAGAAAAATGGCCCGAGCCCTAAGAGCGGGATTCTAGTTCCCACACTGGCATTATTTCACTCCTTGGATGACCTTGAGCAAAACACTTTATCCCCTGCAGGCCTCGGTCTCTCCCCATTTATAAAATGTGGGTAACACTCCTGTCACTCAATAACCACTGCCCTGTAGTCCTGGGGCCACATATGGTAGCTTCTCAAGCCTCACTTTATTCACCTCTAAAATGGGTTATTAATGCTAACAAACCTCAGAGAATTACTCTGAGCCTTCAGGGCAGTGGGAGGTACTGGAGGTCAGCAAACTGTTTCAGCAAAGGGCCAGATAATAAGTGTTTTCGGTTCTGCAGGCCAGATGGTCCCTGTCACCAGGATGCAGCGCGGCGGTTGGAGCTCCCAGGCAGCCATAGAAAAACATGTAAATGAATGGGCGTGGCTGTATTCCAATAAAACTTTATATACGGACACTAAAATTTGAATTTCATATAATTTTCATGTGTCGCAGAAGAGTATTCTTCTTCTGATTTTTTTTTCAATGATTTAGAAATGTAAAACTTATTTTTAGCTCACAGACCCTACCAAAGCAGGCGGTGGGGGAGGGGGGGTCGCAGCCTCTGATAAACACAAAAGTCGCTCTGTATCTGGCACATAGGCCCCACAGTAAATGTTCATTTTTCTCTGTTTCCACTTAAATTTAAGCTCTAGGAAGAACTTTTGAGTTCCAATATTATTTCCACTTCCAGAAGCTCATCCATCAGGCCCACGAGAGCTGGCTGTTGGCTTTCTGAATATAAATCTTCCAAGATGGGGTATTTGCTTTCAACCCTGAGGCCGATCTCGCATCTGTGGCCGGTCCCTCCGAACGTGGCTTTGCAATTAAATAGAAATACTCACAGGGAACACACTTCCACCCTTATTTTACGATCTCTGGTCTCTGTAAGCGCTCATGACATCCTAGGAGGTAGTTGGGGTTTATCCTCTCCCATCTTTCGAATGGGAACGGTGAGGTCAGCTCGAGTGGTGGAGTCTGGGGGCCAAGGCAGGGTCAGGATCTGAACCCAGGTTGTCTGGGCCCAACCGTAGGACTCCCCGGTAGGCGGCAAGGTCTTCCTGCCTTTGCCAGGGTGCAGGCGCGATGGGCCAGGGTGATGGTGCCATGGGCCCACAGATCCCCACCTCACTGCCCCCACCATTACACCTGCTCCTATGATTTGGTGAAGCTGAGTTTCTCCCCCTCCCCCCACCCAAGAGCATTATTCTCACAGGGGAGCAAGGCTCTGACGTTGGGCTGTGAATGGTGCAGGTGGCAAGAAATCAGCGCACGAGCAATCAAAATAAGATAGGATGAAAAAAGTGCGTATATCGTGCGCACGAGCTGCAGACTGACGCGGGTCGCACAGGCACCGGGTGCTGTTCCGTCACGGGGACGCAGGGACAGATTCCGCTAATGCCCCCCCCCCCGTGCAGTGCGGGGTGCCGGGGGGGGCCTCAGGGGTGATTCATCTCCCATGGCAGGCTCGTTCCGGGAGGCGAGCGAGGGGGGCCTTGTCGAGCGCCTCGCAAGACTGATATCCCCGCGGCCCCGGGAACGGCTAGCCCGAACACCCTCGTTTGTTTTTCAGGATTTTTTTTTTATGGGACTGACGTGGCAGTTTTCCTCCTGATGTTTCAAAGCTGTCCTTATTTACTGCTCTTTGTGTGTCTTCAGAGAAATGCGACCCCAAATATCTTCTTCGCAGAGCCGATGCGCCAGGAAGATCAGAAAATTATCTCGTCTTTAAAAAGTAGATCCTATGGGTTTTATTCACACGGGATTGAGACAAATGTAACCGCGCGGACGGGCATCCAATTAAAGAGTCAAATCCCTCTCCTTAGAAACGCTCTTGGGACGCCTGGGTGGCCCAGCGGGTTAGGCGCTGACTTCAGCTCGGGTCACGATCTCGCGGTTGGGGGGTGTGAGCCCTGCGTCCGGCCCTTGGCTGTCAGCACGGAGCCTGCTTCAGATCCTCTGTCCCCGTCTCTCTCTCTCTGCTCCTCCCTGGCTCACACACTCCCTCTCTCAAAAATAAATAAACGTTAAAAAAAAAAAGGAAATGTTTATTTGTCCATTTGGCAAATCTTTTTGAGACCTACCATGTGCAGAGCTCTGGAGGTATCGGATAGAACAGAACAGCAAAGTCCATGCTTGCCTGTTTATCTTTCCAGAATTTGTGCAATAGATATACATATATATATATATATATATATATACATACATACATATATATTTACGTATATGTATATATGTATATATATATATATATTATACACACACACATAGAGAGATGCTTATTGAACACACTATATATATGTATATTATAAATATATATATTTTTAATGTTTTATTTATTTTTGAGAGAGAGAGCAGGGAAGGGGCAGAGAAAGAGGTGGACAGAGGATCTGAAGTGGGGCTTGAACTCATGAACTGCAAGATCATGACCTGATCCCAAGTCGATCACTCAACCAGCTGAGCCACCCAGAAGCCCCTATCTTTTTTGTTTAGTGTTTATTTACTTTTGAGAGAGACAGAGACAGAATGCGAGTGGGTTAGGGGCAGAGAGAGAGAGGGAGACACAGAATCCAAAGCAGGCTGCAGGCTCTGGGCTGTCAGCACAGAGCCCGATGCGGGGCTTGAACTCACGAGCCGTGAGATCATGACCTGAGCCAAAGTCTGACACTCAGCCGACTGAGCCACCCAGGCGCCCCTCACTTTTTTTCTCAATAGCTGTGTGACATTTCAAAGTGTACCTATAGCAACATTAATTAACCCCCATTGATGGATACATAGGTTGCTTACAGCTTTTAGGCTACTGTAGCCAATGATACAGTGAATAACCCAGAGCAAAATATTCTGCGTCCATAAGTGTGGAAGGAGCTCAGAGAGGACCTATGTGGTAGTCTCTCACGTTACCCACCTCGAATGTCTTGTTGTCTCCCAGGCAGGACTCGTGGTAGAACTGTACTTTCTTACCCAACTGGAGGCAGGCGTGGCCAGAGGGCTGGCCCCCATGTTATATGGCATGTCCTTAATGTATGGAAGCTTTAGGACTGTGATACTCTACTCTTTTTTCCTTCTGCATTGGTGACCAGCCATGCTCCGGAAAGGGACTCCTCCTCCCACCACTATCCTAAGTGACAGATAGAAATCTGTAGCAGATCCCCTCAGTCACCTTGCAATGAACATGCAGTGTGAGTCAGAAACAAAACACGCTGTTTCATACCACCGAGATTTGGGGGCTATTTGTTACTGCAGAATAACCTTGTGTATACTGACCAATACAAACTACTCCAGGTCTCCCATTTTATACATGGGGAAATGAAGCCTGCATTTATCCCCTCTAATCACTCAGATTTAGATCTTTTCGTGGCTCCCCACCACCCACAGGTAAGAACTCTGGTTCCTTAGTGTATTATTAGTAGGCTTTGATTATCGTAAAGCAACATACCAACCATTTCAGATCTACCTTGTGCTCCAGCCACACAGAAGACTCACCAGAGCTGCAGATCCCCCAACCTGGTTCATGCTGTGTCCTGGATCCTCGAGTATTCTTCCCTGCCTTTGCTTCATGAAGAACTCCTACTCATCCTTCAAAACCCAGCTCAAAGAGGTGCCCATCTGTCAAGGCTTGCCTTGCCTTTTCAGGTAGGCTCTTCCTACCCAGTACTTCCCCAACCCCTTAAACAGACCCTGTGTGGGACTGTATCACACTCTTTCCTGATTGCTTATTTACATGACTCTGTCCCCCATCCCCAAACTGTGAGCCTCTTGAGAGTATGGACTCTATCTTATTCATCTCTCTGCAATGCCCAGCACAGGGCCTGGATTGGTCGGTAGATGGATGGACCGATGGATGGATGGATGGATGGATAGTTAGATGGATAAATGGATGGATGGATGGATGGATGGATGGATGGATGGGTGGATGGGTGGATGGATGGTTGGATGGTTGGATTGTTGGACAGATGGACGGTTGGATGGATGGACAGACAGACAGACGAACGGACGGATGGACGGACGGATCGATGGACGGATGGACGGACGGATCAATGGACGGACGGACAGACGGATGGACGGACGGATGGATGGATGGTTGGATTGATGGATGGATGGTTGAATTGTTGGATGGATGGATGGTTGGACGGATGGACAGACAGACCGACAGACGGATGGACGGATGGATCGATGGACGGACGGACGGATGGACGGACGGACGGATGGATGGTTGGATCGATGGATGGATGGTTGGATCGATGGATCAATGGATGGATGAACCTTGACCTTCCAGACCTCTCCACTGCTACAGACATACCCTCAGAATAAATGTGCAGGCCACTGATGGCAGACAGAAGGTTTTAGGACGCCAACGTGATTCCTTTGAAGACATCACTAAGGTCTGCACAGTAAAACAGTAAGGAGGTGTGGCAACTCCTCAAAAAGTTAAACATGGAATTAACACATGTCCCCACGATGGTTCCCCTCAACACAAAACCAAAAGAACCGAAGACAGGGGTTCACACGAATCCTTGTCCACATATGTTCACGGCAGCTTTCTTCACAAAAGCCAAAAGGTGGAGACACCTCAAATGTCCATCGGTGGATGAATGGATAAGCAAATAGCGGTCTAGTCCTATGACGGGATATTATGAAACCATAAAAAAGACTAAAGTACACACACACGTACAAGATGTCCGACTCTTTGCAAACACAATGCCAAGTGAGAGAAGCCAGATGCAAAAGGTCACATACAGATTCCATTTACATGAAATGTGCTCCACAGGGAAATCCAAAGAAACAGCAGGTAGGTTTGTGGAGGCCGGGGGTGGAAAGTGACGGGGAATATTCTGGAAGGAGGTGAAGGTGCTGGTTTCACGACACCGTGGATGCCCTAAAAGCCACTGGAGTGTTCACTTTAAAAAATAGTACATTCACTATCATGTGAATCTCACCTCCATTTAAAAAAAAGAAATCTTGGGGCGCCTGGGCGGCTCAGTCAGTTAAGCGTCCGACTTCGGCTCAGGTCATGATCTCACGGTTCATGAGTTCAAGCCCCGCATTGGGCTCTGTGCTGACAGCTCAGAGCCTGGAGCCTGTTTCAGATTCTGTGTCTCCCCCTCTCTCCCTCCCCCGTTCATGCTCTGTCTCTCTCTGTCTCAAAAATAAATAAATGTTAAAAAAAAAAAAAAAGAAATCTTTTTTAAAATAAAAGAAGCTGGGAAGGTAGCTGACACATTCCTTCCCGGCTTCTTTCCTGGATGCTGCAGGTTGAAAGCTAGGGCAGGTCAGGCATCCTGAGCAAACGTCCCCAGACACTAAGCCGCCCATTTCCCCTGAGGGAGATGCTTTTGAGGGGGCAGAAATGCAATGCAGGGTGTCGGCGACTGGGCGGAGGGGTCAGGCAGGGGTGCAAACACTAGACACAGGCAGAGGAGCGAGAGAGAGGGGCGCAGGGTCAGGGAAAGGCAGGGAGAAACAAAGAGAAACTCGGGGGAGGGGGAAGAGGTAGAGAAGAGGAGGGAGGGTCTTGGATGAGTTAACAAGCCAGGAGGGCCCACGGGCCAGGCGTGATCACTCCCCGCAGGGTGGGGAATAAGGATGTGAATTAGGAGCTGAGAAAAAATAAGCAGAAAATCTGTTACTTTCCTCCCAGTGACAAATCCATCCCAAGAACCGGATGGGGGCTCAGCCACAGGGCTCTGTGTGGGGCCCGGGGTAGGAAGGCCACCTTGCTGGCACGCCTCCCTACCCCAGCTGGGGAGTGGGCACATCCCAAGGGGCTCTCCCGGGGATGATGAGGGCCGGGCATCCTGTGCAGTGTGGCCTGGGCGCGCAGGAAGCCTTTCTTCCTCCGAGCCTCGCCTCCCTCGTCTGCAACTGGAGCAAACTCTCTTTTCCAGAAATGACGGCAGCAACATTCTCAGAGGCTTCAGCCAAACGCGGGCTGCAGACTCATTCCCCTCCCTTTGCACCTGCAGGGACTCGACTGAGAGTAGCGGATGCCCCATGACTTCCAAAGTGAGGTCACGAAAGGTAACGTGGCTTCCTCCTGGCGCCCCTTTCTGGACACTTGCCTGGGAACCCGGCCGCCATGCTGTGAGCCCAGATCGCCCCGAGAGGCTGTGTGTGTGTGTGTGTGTGTGTGTGTGTGTGCATGCTCACATGTGTTTTCCCCAGCTCACACATCCATGGACAAAATTAGTATCATTGTTTTAAGCCACTAAGTGCTGGGAGGGTCTGTTCCGTAGCAACAGACAACGGCAAGACTGGCAGGGTGCCCGCGTGCTGCCTTCACCTTCAAGGTGTTTGACCAACGGGCAGTTCTGGCTGGGCATCCACCTCCCCTACCAGGCGAGTGCTCCATGTTTGGGGTGGTCTGAACTCAGTCCCCACAGCCGTCACCACCACCGCCAGATTCATACTGTGCCCTCCCCAAAGTCGCTTACACCTTAAGCCCCAAGACCTCGGAACGTGACTGTATTTGGAGACAGGGGTTTTAAAGAGGTAATTAAGATCAAATGAGGCCATTAGGGTCACCCTAATCCACGACGCTACTGTCCTTATCAGCCTCCTGAACCGTGAGAAAATACATTCCTGTGGTTTAAGCCCCCCAGGCTGCGGTGCTTGGTTACGGCAGACCTGGCGGACTAAGGTAATCGTTGAACCCACTTTACAGATGGGAACACAAAGTGATAAGAATTATCGCCTCACCAGGCTGCCCAGCTAGCAAGGGATGGCCTGGGCTTGCCCGAGGCCTGAAGGTAGCCCGAGTAAAAGAGCAGTCACTACTCAGAGGCCCCAGGCTGCATCCGGGCCAGACATTACCAATCCATCCCAGCACTCTCTCCCCCCTCCGCAATGTGATCTGAGTCTCTTCTCTAGCCCTGGGGGCCAGCAATGGCCAGAGGAAAATATTTTGAGCACAGCTTTCCTGCCCAAGGCTGCCTTAATCGGGGAGCCCTTTGGGGCAGTTTCTCGGGTTCTGTGGGGGTTGTTAGGGTGTAATAATCCCCAAGGAGGCCCTAGGATTAGCTAATTAGTACCATTGTCCCCTGGGCTCTGTGAGATAAGCCAGGACTCCCCACGCAGACTTGTCCAGGGGGCAGAGCTGAGCCCACAAAGGGGAAACTTATTGATAAATGTTACCATCAAACGGAACCCTCTTCTCCTGCACAGTCCCCAGGCTTTGGGTCAGGAAAGTTTACCAAAAGCCTTGCCTTGGAGTCCAAGGGACCCCACCCAGTCTGCCCATGGGAATCATCCAAGACATTGAAATAATTATCTGAGCTGCCCCCATCTCAAAAAGGCTTGATGGGATTGCCCAGGGACAGGCCCAAGCATAGGTTTTTATTCAGAGTTCCCTGGAGATCTTCTCAGACTCTGAGAATCCCTGGTGTAAACCTCAGTGCCCAATGGAAACTGGACATAGGAAGGGGGTCCTGGGTTTGAGGATCGTCATAGGTATCCTACAGGTTTCTCAATGGGGCAAGCTTGTTGCTACCACAGGACCTTTGCACAGACTGTTCCCTCAGCCTCCATGCTTTGCAGGTTCCTAATCCTCCCTCAGGCCTCAGCTTAAACATCACCTTCTCCAGGCTGCCTTCCTTGATTACCCTGCCTTTTTCCCTCTTCCCTCTCGTTTCTCCCTGTTGTTTTCCTTTATATCTTTTATAATGTTTCCCAATTTTGTATTCACTGCTGTCTTCTCACTTACTATATGTTTCCCCCACTAAACTGTGAACCCAAGTTGCGACTGTATTTCTGATGTTCACTCCTGGGCCCCAGTACTGAATAGAATGCCTAGCACAGAGTAGGTGCTCGGCAAAGAGTGAGTGAATTTAAAGACAAAAAAAAAATCAATTCTCCTCCCTGAGCCTCACTTTGCTGTGAGGACTACGTGCGTTAATTTCTGTAAAGTGTTTAGAAAGTTCTGCCCCGTGTTCATTAACTATGCTGGTGCAGATCAAATGCTGAGCACAAGGCCTGATCTAGAATAAACTCTCATCACCGATGATCAGTTACTATTATCACTCTCACCGTTGTTGTTGTTGTTTACCCTGATAACACAGAGAAGGCGCCTAATAAAATTGTGAACTAGGAAGGGAACGTAGCCTTGGACCAGCCACGAGGGTGGGAGACATGGCTGGTGGGGGAGGCCTCCGTGCTGGTCCCGTGTAGGGAGGAAAGCATGGCTCAAAGAGGGGAACGCACTGACCCAAGGTCACCCAGCAAGCGTGAGGCAGGACCACAGCCCGGAACTCTGGGCTTTCCCTTTTCACTCCTGGCCCGGTGCCCTTAGGCAGTTCTCTCCCCCTGCATGTACTGGGCCTGGGGGCTCTGGCAAGGTCACAGAGGTCAGGCCCACCTCTGCCCCCAGCCCCAAATGCCAAGCCTCCCCCAGGGTGGACCAGTGGCCACTTGGTGGCACTGTGGAGTCACCACCAACAAGCAGCCACCAGGGAACCCCATTCTAGTCCACTGTGGCCAAGAGACCTCCGAAGAGACAAGAAAGGATGTCTGTACTGATCTCATCCCAGATGAGGAAACTGAGGCCCGGAGAGGGGCCAGCACGCCTTGCCGAAGTCATGCAGCTAGTCTGAGCAGGCAGGCAAACACAGGGCTCTTACGGAGCCCCTACTATGTGCTAAGCCTGCTACCGTCTCATCGGGTTGTTTTGACAATGCGGGAAATATTCTCCCCATTTTCCGGATGAGGACACTGAGGCACGGAGAGCTGAGGTGGAAACACAGGAGCAATGGTGATAATAACAACAGTAAATATTATTTACAGAGTGCAACACGCACACACGATGCCAATGCATCAGGCCAGGGCCACCAAGGCCAAGGCAGGGACGCCAGGATCAACCCATTTTGAAGAGACAGAAACTGAGACTCGGAGAGAGGAAGTCATCAGCAGAGGTCGTGTGGCCACGGAATGTCTGCTGTTGGGACATGGTCCTGCCCAGAGAGGGCGTGGCTGATTGTGCCGTGTCTCCCGATACCCCAGACGATTCCAGGCCAGCACGATCAGACCGAGGCCAGAGTCAGCCTTCCAGAGATGTGGGAAGACCCAGGCCCTTCTCCAAACCCACAGCCGGCTGGACTGGGCTTCCGTCAGGCACCTGAGTGCCTGCTGGAATCTGGGGGTGCGGAGGGCTTCCAGAAACCTCTCCACATGGTCCGGTAGCCCCTGGTCCAGACAAGATCAAGGGGATGCTGCTTCACGTCCCAGGATGGTCTCCAGGACCCCTTAGAGGAAGAAGACGCGGGGGAGGCCTGTAAGGGACAGGGTAAGGGACAACAGAGAAAAAGCAACCAAAAGATAATGAGGTAGAGACACCAGAGGCTGTGCAGAAGCGGGGACAGAAAAAGGACAAGAGACAGAGAGGGACAAATTCAAACAAAAGCAACCGAAACAGAGAGGGACCCAGAGTCAAGGGAGGAAAGATGCATATCCAGAGACAGAGGGGAGAGAGACAGAGAGACAGAGATTAGGAGACACCAGTGGTCTCAGGGACAGACGGGGACAAAGGGACGTGGAGCCACAGGGACAGAGAGAGATGTGTTGGCGACGGGAACACGGAGTCAGACAGGCGTCAGGAGAAGGAAGCCGGGGCCAACTCTCAGGGGAGAAGGACCAGGAGGTCCAGCAGACCGAAGCCACAGAGAAGAGGGGGAAAAAAAAAGGACCAGAAAGATCAGAGAGAAGCAAAGAGGAGACGGTCAGAGGGTAGCGGCCATGGGGTTAGGGGGCCTCCCACCTGGAGACCCTCCCTGGGCCCTGGACACTGGGCGGCCAGGCCCCACCTGCCCCACCCCCAGGGGCCCTCGTCCCGCAGCAGGGGCCTGGCCGGGGTCCAGGAGGGCAAAGACCAGGGTGGGTGGACTCCAGGGACCTCTGAGCCCAGCACCCTCCATTTCCGCCCACTCAGCAGGCCCCCCGGAGCACGTCGTTTGCATAAAACAATATTCCTGTGGGGGATGCTAATGCGCCCTGCTATTTCTGCCTCTCCTGGATTGTGGTTTGCATACATTTGCATACCCTGGGAGAATTAAGCTGGGATCATGTAAATGAGCCCACCAGCTTGGGGGTGAGGGGGCCTCCCAGCTCCCTGCCTCTCAACAGGCTGTGCAGGCCCTGCCCTTCCCTTGGGAAGTGCCCCGAGCGGGACCCCTTGACACAGAAGGATGAGCTATGTGAATCCCCTGGCCTGAAGCCGCTGTCCAGCCAGGTTTTCGGGGAGCCACAGGGAGCTTTCAAAAACCCAGCTCTGAGCGTCACAGCCTTCTTTAAATCTTTCATGGCTGCCGAGGTCTTAGAATAAAAGGCCAAAAGCCCACGGAGCCTCAAGGGCTTGTCCCTGCCAGCCCCCCGTAACCCAGTCTGCCCCTCCCTCCAGACGCATGGACTCCCTCCTCTCAGGAGTTGCCCTGACCGGGCTTCTGCCGACCACAGGGCCTTTGCACCTGCTTTCCCCGCTGGCTGCTATGTCTTTCCCCTCCCCCTCCCCACTTACTGACATCTCCTTCATCCTTCAGACTCAGGTGGAACACAGACGTCCTCAGGGAAGACCTGTTGTCATCGCCAATATCACCCCCCCCATCAGACATTCTCACCCCCCACAGACCAACCCGTGGGTGGCTGGGATTATTATTGACGCAGTACCTTAGCTCACGCCTGTCTCCTCCGTGAGACCGTAAGAGTCACGAGTGCAGGGACCCTGTCTTCTTTAATCACTGCCCTCACCTCCGACCAACACCTGACGGGGCCAGTTACATAGAAGTTCCCAATTAATATCTGTTGAATGAACGAATGGGGCAGACCTGCAAATTCGTTTCCCAACCTGGAGTCTTCAGTGGCCCAGCCACCGACGATGCGCCAGGCACTGAGTGAAATATTCTATGTGTATTATCTCCGTGCCTCCCCAGCATCCGTACATGGGAGGCATGGAGATTAAACCGCTGTTGCCGATGAGGAAGCAAAGACTCAGAGGGGGAAAGCCAGGGGTTGAGGTCACACAGCAAGCGCGTGGCCAAACTGGGAGTCTAACTCGGGTCCGTATGACCCCGGAGCCCCCAGCCCCGCTCCTGCACATTTTCTACTGACCCCTCTGGGCGCTTCCCTTGGCCTCGTGGGGGGCGGGGGTTGCACGGAGATGCAGAAGCAGGTGCAAATCTGTGCAAGGATGAGCTCACGGGTGTGTGCGTGCCTGCGTGGCCCGGCCACTCGCACCTCAAACCCCGCGAGTGTGTCTGTGCATGCGTGTGCGGGTGCTCACGGGCACAGACACGCCCCGGGCTGTGCAGACGATCACTCGGTCATTCAGCAAACGCTTCGTGCGGACCCCCGTGTGGCAGGCACTGTGCCGGGAGCCGGCGTGTGCTGAGGACAGACTGGGCCTTGCCAGGCTTCTCGGGCCTTCTGACCGAGTGACCGGGTGACAGTTCCACACACATCTGGGTATTCAGTCACACGTGCACCTGCCCTGCCACAGCACGAGAGTGGCAAGCCCACGGGGCGTGCATGCATGGCGGGAAACTGAGGCACGCATAAAGCACGCGGACCCCATCCACACAGGGGGCCGCCGTGGGGTGAAGGTTGCTCTAGCACCCTGAGTATTCAAGGAGGACACGGAGAGGCAAGTGACTTGCCCAAGGTCACTCAGCCGTTGCCAAAGCCTGAGATGGACCAAGGAAGGGCGGCCAATGGCTGACAAACAGGGACTTGACCCAGACAGAGACCTGGGCTCCGACGGCCGCTGCGCCTACATGGGGCTGGGGGACCAGTCACTCTTGCCCTAAAATCCTAAGCAAGCCTCACTGCCCCTTATGCAAAATGGGGACAGCAGAGAATTTCTTCTTCAAAGGCTTAGGTGGACGAGATGCTCCCATGGTGCTGACCCACAGTGAGCACTTGTTATTACACTTTCTTATTCAGCTCTCAGGACTCCCCATCCAGTGCTCTTTGGGCAGTCCCACGGCACCGCCCCCGAAGCTGGACACGCCCACACCTCCTCCTGACGGGGGTGTCCTGTGGGCCCCCCCCCAGCTGCCACAGAGAGTGAGACTGAACACACGCATGTTGAACTCTTGCAACACTTGGCCTGGAAATGGAGGGCTTTCCCCCAAGAACATTCCACCCCTGACGTCAAGAGTCCGTCTTGCTCAATAAGCCAATACCTGTTAAATTATTCAGAGGCGATCATCCACCACGGCTGGGCATTTCAGAGGAGCCGGTGTGGCCCACATGCGGGCACCTGGGCTTGCGAGACGGGAAGGGACGGGTGTGGACGGCAGAGCCGGAGGCCGGAAGGTGGGTGGGAGGTCACGGTCAGGCAATGTGTCCGGACTCTCCCGACAGAAGTCAAAATATGGTGGGAAACAGACACAATCATCTTCCCTCCCTCAATCTTCTCTTGGGGGGGGACAGTCTACTCTGTGCCGACACCCACCTAACATCCTGCCCTGAGGTTTCATGGCAGAGGGACACCCATCCTGGGCTGTGTTGTGGGTCACGTTCAGGTGGGAACACAGGGAAATCCTTCACCACAAGGTTGACAGATGGAAAGCTGTCATCTGAGCATCCGGGAGGGGGATGCCCCCTGGGCCGGAGGGGAACCCCAGTGGTCCAGCCCATGCAGGAGGGGCTGGGAACCCCCCTGCTTGTCAGGAGAGACCCCTCGGCTGCCCTTTGGGAGCAGAGGTCTTCCTGGAAGACAGAGACGCTGTCCTTGCTGAAGGGGGATATTTCCACCTTGTTTGTAGTTATGGTTCCACATATCGGGAGCCCCAATATATTAACCTGCGGGAAGCAAAAGCTTTCCTGTAGAATGGCAGACAGGGTCCCAGCCTCACCCCGTACCTCCAAGCCCCTGCTAGAGAGCCAAGAGCGTATGAATGCCGCCCCTGCACTGGACACGCCGGGGTTCCCATCCCGGCTCCACACTTGCAGTCCGAATGCCACTCAGGCCCTCGGAGACTCTGTTTTCTCGTCTGAGAAATGGGGTACTCAGACTAACTTCATTCGCAAGGCTGTGGCAAGGGATAAAGGAAACCGTGCAAGGGACACGCGAGACACATAGTAAGTGCTCAATAAACACATCTTCTTGGGGCGCCTGGGTGGGTCAGTCTGTTGAGCATCCGACTTCCGCTCAGGTCACGATCTCGCAGTTAGTGAGTTCGAGCCCCACGTCGGGCTCTGTGCTGACAGCTCGGAGCCTGGAGCCTCCTTCAGATTCTGTGTGTCCCTCTCTCTCTGCCCCTCCCCTGCTTGTGTTCTGTCTCTCTCTGCCTCTCAAAAGTAAATAAGCGGTAAAAAAAAAAAAATAAATAAAATAAAAAAATAAAAAATAAAAAAAATTGCTCACAAAAATAAATAAATAAATAAACGCATCTTCTTCATTATGACAATTTTCATGAAGCCTTCGGTTCCTACTAAATTTACCACCATCTCCCGGTGTGACCTTGGGCAAGTTCTTACCCTGCTCGGGGTCTCAGTTTTGCCACTTGAAAAGCCCAAATGACTTCCTGGGGCCCTTGCTGCTTTTTGGTCACAACTTCTGCCCCTCGAACTCTGAGTTTCTCTGCAGCCACGCCGGGGGTCACTCATTTCCCAGGAACATCAGCCGGAAAGGTCGTAAGGATAACCTGAAATATGGCTCCCAAAGTAGACGGGGTCCCCGCTGACCCTCCATGAAGTCCCCCTCCCACCCTGCCCACAACCACCCCCCCACCGAAACCGACAGCGCCTACACCCCAGGAAACCGAGGCACAGAGAGGTTAAGCAACCTGCCCAGGGTCCCACAGCTGATAAGCGGCCCAGCTGGAATGTGAACCCAGGCTATCTGGGGCTCAACCCCAACCCCCCTCAACCCAGAGACACAACAAATGGTGGAATATTATGCACACGACAGTCCAGCACCTGGTGACGTTTGGGTGAGCCGAGACTTCCAGGGACACAGACGCTGCCCTTCCTTGGCGGAGGCCCGGGGGGGCTGGCCTCGTGGAACCCCTGCTCGGCCCAGGGGAGGCCCGACCACCTCCTTCCAGCCTGTTGGTTTGAAGAAGATATTCAATTATCTCAGCTGCAGCGCTCGCACGTGCTCTGATGAGCTGAGAAGGGAGAAGCAGGAGCCCGCATCCTGTCGGAGATAATTAGAGGCAACATCACTTTTAAGGAAACAAGCCTGTGGCCAATTGTTCAAGATTGATTAAGTTGGTGGCCCGCACGAGCAAGTGGGAGAGAGGACGGCCGTCGGCCCTGATCACATCGCCTGCGCCTTGCAGGGGTGACCTCCACCCACCAGGGGCCATCGGCTGGGTTGGGAGGCCAGGGCACATGGCTGGCAAAGCCTGCAGCTGACATCCTCCCTTCCCGGGGGCCTGCAGGCCTTATAATGGGAATTTGGGGGTGGACGCATGGGAGAGACTGCCTGGTCCCTGGAGGCAGGACAAGGGCAGGGTTCAGCCCTTGCTAGAGGAGGCATTGTTTACTGAGTATCTGCCATGCACCGTGAAGATACAGCCTGAAAGCGTGTTCCGGGCAGCTAGAGCCGTGTGTGCAAAGGCCCTGAGGCAGGGGCAGGGCTGGCAGATGTAACGAGCCACTGGCATTCCTCGAGCATTGTCTCTGTGCCAGGGCTCGGGCTCCCTCTGACCTGTGAGGGTGACACTGAGATGAATCACAGATCCTAGATGAAGAGTCTGAAGGTCAGAGAGGTGAAGCCACTTGCCAAGGTCCTGTCGGTAATAAATACGTGACAGGGCTGGGTCCCTTTGCTGGCATGACTGTCCCATGAGCCCAAATCCACCTGCCCCAAACCATAGCTTCCCAGCAGGTCAGACGACCTTGAAAGGCTCTCGGATTCGCTTTGTTCTTGTTCATAATGGGAAACCGAGCCTCGAGGGGGAGGCAAGGCACACACCAGCAGGCTGAGAATCCGGGGACAAACGCATCCTTGTGTCGGACCCCAACGCGCCATCTGAGACACCCACGATGAACAGAGACCACAGTGGGGAGCTGCTAAGGTAGAGCCAACCTGCTGGTTTTCTCTAAGCTAGCGGGCATTGTCCTTTTGTCTGACATCTACCCCCCAGAGCTGTGCCAAAACAGCATTTGCAAACTGTTTTGGGTTCACATACTCTCTGGGATGCCCTTTGAAAACCCATGGTTCCAGTCCCTTGAGTTTGTAAAATGCTGTCTCCTGAACCCCCCTTGGAAAGTCACAGTGCCTCTAAAGGCTCTGATAAGTCCTGCCACAAAGAAATCTGCTTATGTTTCCTTAGCCCCACATCTCCAAAACTCATTTGAGCACTAAATCTTTTTACAAACATCCCCAGAATGGGGATTTCCCGGGAGTGCTTGTGGGAAATATTGGTCTTGTTAGTGAGGAGAAACTAAAATGGTCCCCTGATCTTGAACAGGAGAATTGCGAATATATTTTGGAGGGTGAATGAGACAAGCAAGTGATGGAGAAATATTTACAGAACCAAAGGGCTGGGGCACCTGGGCGGCTCAGTCGGTTAAGCGTCCGACTTCAGCTCGGGTCATGATCTCGTAGTCTGTGAGTTCGAGCCCCGTGTCGGGCTCTGTGCTGACAGCTCAGAGCAGACCTGGAGCCTGCTTCGGATTCTGTGTCTCCTTCTCTCTTTGCCATTCCCCCGCTCACACTCTGTCTCTCAAAAATAAAAAAACTAAAAAATAAATTAAAAAAAAAAAAAAAAGAACCAAAGGGGCTATTTGTGCAGCGAAAAGAAGGCCCAGAACTTCAAACCCCTGGGAGAGTTCCTCTCTACTTCAGAGAGTGGAGTTAGGACAAATAAGTGGACGCTCTTGTGGGAAAGGAGTTAGCACTTTTCAGTGGAGACCAGCTGTCCTGGTAAGGAGTGAGTTCCCCATCACCAGAAGTATACAAGTAGACTCTGGAAGACTGCTGCATGAGGACTGCTAAAGAACAGGTTTCCTCTACAACCGTGGAGTTTCCAGGGCGAAGAAACACAACCCAGGCCCAGGCCAGGCTCCATTCTCCACCTCTCTCAAGACTGGGCAGAGAGAAACCAGGCATGTCACATCCATCTGACATTAGGAAAATTCTTATAAATAAAATAGTTCCTATAAAAGCTGTATGAGGTCTCTCCAGTCCATCTCATCTCGACAGTAATAAAACCAAGCCCGTAACTCCAGCGTCGTCTTGCCATCTACAAGAGGAAACGCTTATTTTAAGAAGTATAAAAAGAAAAGTAATTTACAGTCTATTAACATTTTAAAAAGTGTGTTAGCAAGAAGGGGGAATACATTACTGGCTCGATGAGGGGATCCAGAGAGACGAGGAAAGCGGAATCATAGAAATTTCCCTCGGTCTCCATTTTAACCTGGAGAAATGCAGACCCATCCTGAATCGTCCAGCAGCCCCGCTCTCCGGAGGAAGACGGTGTGATCGCGACAGGGTGGCCGGGAAGGGTGCAGGGTGGTGGGTGGTGGTAACGAGCAGGACAGGACGTGGGTTCGGGAGTCAGATCTAGGTTCCTGTTCTGGCTTGGGTTCCTGGTTGCTCTGGCAGCTTCCTGACTTCTGGGAGCCTCAGGCAAGGTGTCCACTCCGTGGACAGAATAAATCCCAGGGTCTTCCTGCTTCTTACGCGATATAGAAGTCTTAGCTTCAAGTGAGACTTGGGAGGGTGGCTGGAGGGGTGGGAGGTGACCCCTTGGGGCGCCTTGGTAGGTCCCCCACCTAGCCTCGCCCCCTCGTCGGGTGGATGGGCCCTCGGTGTGTGATCCCAGAACTGAGCTGGGCCCTGGGCGGCATCTGAGTGGGGTGGGGATAGATTGCAAACTACAAATCAAGGGAAATAGACACGGAAACAATTCCAACAGGACGGACTCCAAGGAAAAACAAGCCATTCCTTGGAGGAAGGCAGCCACGCAGGGCTAGCCAGAGGGAGGAAATGGGCCCTTGGGGGAGATGCCAGGGGGCTGCGCGGGGGGTGGCAGACAGGGGGCGCCTGGCGAGATGGGCGCTCTCCATGTGGCGGGCCTTCACTTGCCGGGACCCGGGACACCACAAATGAGTCCCTTCTTCTTCCAGAGCAGCACACACGCACACGCACACGCACACCTCTTGTACAACACATGCCCTCACAGCCACACACGCATGCTCATGCGCACCGCCGGACCTCGACATCCGTCCTTACAGCCGTGGGCAAACGTGCCACGCCCCATATGTGTTCTCACGTGCGTCCACACCGTTGCCCATTCGTACGTGCGCGAACACGTACGCACGCTTCATGTACACGCCCACACGTGCACACGTGTGCCGTTCACAGTCACCCACTGGTGCACACGCGCCGCCACACACGGTCCACACACGCAGCCGCCACACCTGCCCACGCACGCACACTCACCAGTACGCTTCGCCCCTCCGGGGGCCGCGCGCACACGTATTCTCCGGGGAGAGTGTCTGTGGGGCGCAAGTGTGGGGCGTGGGGCTGCTGGACAGACGGCATCTCACCTCTCAGCTGCCTCCCTGCCCCGGCCTGTGTTTGTACAGCTGGTCCCTCTCCCCCAAGTGCGGGGAGGCTGCAGGAAGAACGACGTCGGGGGAGAGGGCAGGCCACTGCCGGCCCTAATCAAGAATTTCACACCCCCAACGGGCCCGGGCTCCTCTGCAGAGCCCCCGCATCCAGCTGGGCAAAGGCCCAAAGCTGGCTTTGTTCGTAGGCTGCTCGGGACGGCAGGGGCCCCCCTCCGGGATGGCCCCCCTCCCAATCCCGAGGGGCCGGGTTCCAACCTCGCCCATGGCCTGAGTCCTGCTTTCCCCCCAGCTGGGTGCCCCTCCAAGGGCCAGCAGGCACCAAAGGGGCCTTTGAGAGCCCTCTGCCTATTGCCCTGTCCCAGACCGTATCAGTGAGGGGAGGGGCTGCAGATCCCCCAACACGCTGGCCACCAGCAGGCTGGGGTTCCTGGTGAGGCGATTTTGAGACTGGAATCTGGAGAGGCTCATTGTCAGAGCTCCATACCAGCCCTGCCTCCCACTTCTCCGGCCCCTCACCGTCAAAACCACCCCCCGTTCCCCCCGCCCCCCCATCTCCAATGCCCTTCCTCTCTCAGCACAGACAGCGGGTCCCCATCACCTTTCAAGACCAATACAGATGCTGCCTCCTCCTCCAGGAAGTCCTCCCTGTCTCCCCCTCTGCCTCCCCAGGGTGGAGTGGGCAGCTCTTTCTGCGCCCACCACCGCCCCCACCCCTGCTGCCCACCGTTGCTCCGTCTCGCCCCTCTGGCACCGGGCTGTCACCTTCTTGCCTTACTTACCTGTGTCCCGGACCGTGAGATGCCAAGGGCGGGGGCCAGGGACATCCATCCGTGTCGCAGTGTCCCCAAGGTAAGCAGGGGCCCCGGCACGCGGTTGCTGTTTGCGGCAGGAAGGAGGCATCCCCCGGCGGACGGGTAGGATGAAGTTCTGTGCTGCTGCCTCACATCCACGGGCCTTGTGGGATGAATTAGGTCCCCGATCTTAATTCAAGAGTTAAATAATACCACACATCTATTACAAAAAGTTAGGTAAATTTCCCCTTCCCTCCTGTCATTACCCAGAAAGCTGCCAACTTCTAGATTGTAATTATGTACATGAATAATGAAATTAGCATATCTGTCAGCTCACTCCCTGCTCATTACAGATCCCAGGAAGATCCATGTGTCCTGATTCCAAATCACCCACCTCTGGAGGCCGGCTGGGCTCCGGGCTCTGGAATAGCTCCTGGGGGAGGGGCCGTGCATCTGCAGCCGGGCTTCAGGAAGCCTCCCAGGGACCCTCCTGACCAGCCTTTAACGGCATCTAATGGGTGGGTGGGAACCATCAGTGGTTGGTGCCATGGCAAGGGGGCTGGGGCTGCGGGATGGCGGTTGGAGGCAGAGGACCTGAGTCCCGGGTGCACACCGTCCCACTGCCAGCCTGTGGACGGGCCTCCCCGGGGCCACTTCTCCCACCTGTGAGGTGGGGGCGGTGGCAACAGATGTCTCCACCAGCGAGGACTGTGGGTGAGCAGGTCCAAGTTCTGGCTTTACAGCTCACCTGCTTGTAGCCTGACCCTCAGTTTCTCCTTCTGTAGAATAGGGATAATAAGGCAAGTGTAGGGGCGCCTGGGCGGCCCAGTCGGTTGAGCATCCGACTTCAGCTCAGGTCGTGATCTCGCGGTCTGTGGGTTCGAGCCCCGCGTCAGGCTCTGGGCTGACAGCTCAGAGCCTGGAGCCTGCTTCCGATTCTGTGTCTCCCTCTCTCTCTGCCCCTCCCCTGCTCACACTTAGTCTCTCTCTCTGTCTCAAAAATAAATAAACGTTAATTTTTTTTTTTAAATAAGGCAAGTGTAAGGATCCAATGATATTCCATTGTGCCCAGCACATAATAAGTGCTCAATAAACTAAGGTATGGTGGTTGTCATTGTCGGGATAGGTGTTCCGCCCAGGCCTGAGGCGAGCTCATGCCGTCATGCACGAAATGTGTGTGTCCCCCCAAAACTCACACGATGAAGCCCCAGCCCCCACCCCCCAGCGTGATGGAATTAGGAGGTTAGGATTGCTGTCCTTATAAGCATCTGGAGACGGCTTGCTTCCCCTCCTGGCTCTCTGTCACAGGAGGAAACAAGGAATTGGAGGGCTACAACCCAGGGGAGGGTTCTCACCAGAACCTGACCGACCGTGCTGGTACCCCAACCTCAGACTTGCAGCTTCCAGAGCCGTGAGAAATGCATTTGTGTGGATAAGCCACCCGGTCCGCGGTATCATTACAGCAGCCGGGGCCGGTGAGGACACCCTTCTCGTATAACTCGTCACAAAATGGGACCAGAACGAAAACCAGCAAGTCCGGACCCGGGTCTGCCTAGCCTCTCTACTGGGGGTCCCCAGCTCCTGGGTCTCCCCGGGATTCTGCTGGAATGCCAAGTTCTAGACTCTCCCTGCCCCACCTTGCCCAAACTGCCCTCCAGGTAGGACCAAAGCCATAGCGAGGTGGGTGGGTGACACATGGCCTGGTGCCTCTCACTGGGTGTTCCTTCACTTCCTCACTCATGCTCACCCCCTAGAACCTTTATCCCAGGGCTCCCTGTGGCTAATGTAAGAGGCAATGGGAGCCAGCACGGGCTTGAGAGCAAGAGAGGGCTAGATGCACCGTCCAGCCTTGCCAGCTGTCCATGCCAGGTGGCTCTGGGGACCTTTGTCCAAACTCCTCTGACCCCACAGAGAAGGGCCCAGGGCCCCTCGCTACACCCTGGTTTTGCCTGACTAGTACTGCGGGGCTGGCTGGCCTCTCCCCAAGCCCACTAGAGCCCTGAATTGGCTGGGCTCATTTGCCCCTGGGGGGACCAAGATGGTCAAGACCTCCTCCTTGGTATTCACCATCTAAAGCTTTGCCACATGAGCTGAGTTTTTTGGGTGTTCTTTTTGCTTTGGGGGGTTTTTTGGTCCATGACTCTGAGCTGGGCCATACTGTTACTCATTTTGCAGATTGGGGATGGAAAGGGCGATCCCGGGGTCATGGCCGGGGGAGAGTCCACGGAAGCATCTCGCTGAGACCCACGAGTCTGGGCCTCAGCGAGAAAAGAGGCTACCCATGAACTTACATTTTTCCCAACTCCTTCCTACCCCCAGTTCTCCATGGCCCCTGCAGGCCACACGCCATGTAGGTAGGTGCATGTCGGTAATAATACGGTCATCATAAGAGGAGCCAACAAACTGAACAGCTACTTCGTGCTCGATGCGTTTTGCATATGGCCCCCCATTTAATCCTTGCAACGCACTTAGCACAGGGGCCGGCGCCTAGGAAGAGCCCGATAAACGCCTGCGTGCGTCGGAATGAGTTCCTTAAACAACAAAGAACACAAGCAAATGTCTTGAGCTCAGCCCCGTGCTGGGAGTCGGACAGACCTGCGGTCACATCCTTGCTCTGCCACGTGTTAACGTGTGGCCTCGGCCAGGTTGCATCCCTCCTCTGAGACTTGAGGCTTCCCATCTGTAAAGTGGGCACGATGGTTATCTGCCCATCAGGCTGATGTGAGCACGCCATGAAGCTCCGTCTATAAAGTGCTTGGCACAGCGCCCGGGTCAGCCCGGAGCACAGACACAAGGTTCTTGTTATTGCTGTTGTTGTTGTAGAGACTGTTGTTTCCAGCTGTCCGCTCGGCTAGCAATCATGGGTTAGGAAACGAGAGAGCAGAGGTCACACATGCGTGGTCTGGAGGCCTCATCCGACTCCCAGATGTGTTTTGTTTGGCTAACGGAGGGCTTCGTCCATTTTCCTTTTAATTGAATTAGTTGCCGGCATCTAAAGATTGGGAGATTTCACAGAGGTCTGGTCTCTCCCTTGGAACCTCAGAAGTTTGAGCCACATCGGCACCACGTTCACCCAGAGCCAAGGTCAGGCTGGAGCTGAGAAGCATCTCCCTCTTCAGCTGAGGCAGGATGTTCCCAGTCTGCCCCAGTCCCCGCACCTCCATAATGCCTCACTCCCGGCCGGTTTTACTCACAGAGGTGGTCAGCCTGCCGCTGGAGGGGCGGGGGGCTGCATTGAAAAGCCCTGCTCTAGATTTTCTGGTCCCCGAGATCCACCGAGGAAGGTCCGAGCCAGTTAACCAGATGGAGTTCGACCAGAAGAAAAACACCCACCTCCCAGTGGTAACACAGGCTCTTCTCCCAACATCACAGCAGGAGGCCTGGAACGGAGCTCACGCAGCCCCCGAAGGCTCCGTCACCCTCTGGCTGTTGAAAAGCCACCTTCCCACCCATGCCCACTTGAGGCGCCCACAGAGAGCCTCCTGCCCTCCAGGAAGGAGGAGGGGGAGAGCAGGGTAAACAGCTCCCATCTGACCAGTCCGGGCTGGAGCTCCTCGACTCTAATTGGGGACACAGTAATGAGATGATGGCATACTGGACCCGGGTCTCAGCTTTCAGCCCGAGGTCGCACAGACAAACCATCGCATTTGGAAAGTTCTCCTGACATTCCTGAGCCGGGCCGCCTTGCCAAAGAAAACTCAGGCGAGGCTTGTCTTGGCACTGACTCAACCCCCAGCCTCAGCAGGAAAACCAAAAACATTTACACAGCTGGACCCCGACGCCCGCTCCCCTCAAAAGTTTGTCAGGGCTCCGGCGGCCCGACTGACTCGGGGGGCACCTCTGAAGGGGCCTGTGTTCCCGAGCACGGCCAGGCAGGGCCCGGCCAGACAGAAAACACTGCGGCCATCCCCAGGAGGCGCGAGAGAAAGTGCTAGAAAATGAAGGCTAGCAGGGGGCCCAGGGGGCTGGGGTTGGGTCTGTCCGTTGATCACTGCCCCCGACTCCGACCACATCTGCACAGGCCACCCTGGCCAGCCCGCCACCCGACCTGTGCACGTTGGCCAAGAAAACGGTCCCAAGAGATGGCCAATGGAACGCCAGGCGCCCGGGGCCCCCATGCTGACAGCTTTGAGGGACAACCTCTTCACCACTCTCTCTCGACACTCAATTCCCCTGTCTCTTTTCCTGGCTGCCTTTCCATGGGGTTCTCCGAGGCTCTCCACCTCCTCTTCCCCGCAGCCAGGCATCCTTGAGGAGGCCTGTCTGGCATCCCGTTCTCGTGACCAAGGATTATGGTGAAGATGTTCCCAGAGGGTGTGGTTAAAAGCCAGGGGGCCAAACACGTCGACGAGCATGCTGCGGGGGGGTGGAGGCTGGGGTCCCCAATTACCCACAAAGCCCCTCTCGAATCCCTCTGCTTCTGTCCATCCCGGAAGTCCCCACTGCGGTCCAGGCCGGCATCATCTCCTGCCTGGGTGCCCACAGCAGCCTCCACTCTGGCCTCCCGGCCTCCACGCCCGACACCAGGGCCCGTTCTTTGAGACAAAGACGGCACGACCTTTTCTACCGTCTCAATTGCAAAATACAACTCACACACACAGCGAAGGGCAGAAAATACGGTTTTGCACAATTTCAGGAATTGTCGGCCGAACACCTATGTGACCACCAAACGAGTAACAGAAACTCAGAAGTGCCTGCCTGCCCCTCCCCCCCCGCAGGAGATTGCTCCCCTTTCCCGACCTTGGCGATCAGCGTTTCCTTGGTTTTCTCTAGACCTGAAAACAGCGTGGTTTTAGTTTTACCGGCGATAGCATTAATGACGTCATTATGATTTTTGTGTCCGGCTCCTTCCCTTCGACAGCGTATGGTGGGATTCACCCAGGTGGCTGCAGGGCACTGTCGCTTACTCATTTTCGCCGCTGCATCCTATTCCATTGCGTGACCATGTCAGTGCTCTTTTGTTTTACTATTGATGCGTTTGGGGTCACTTCCTGTTTGGGGCCACTTAAAGACTATAAATAATCTTACCTTCTGGCACCCCCATGCTCCGCGCATGGTGAGTTTTGCAGTCACAGGCAGGTTCTGTGATCAAACACAAGTTCAAGAGAAGCTGCACTACCCAAAACTAAAATTGCTTGTTTTCCTACAGGACTTGTCAGGGCCTTTCATGTTTTAATGCCTCGATGTGCCCTGGGACTCTGCACAGGCACCGCCTCTGTGCCTGGCCCAGATGAGGCAAGGCTGAAGAAACCTGTCTTAGGCAGTAAGTGGGGTGGATGGAAAGGATTGGCCTTAAACTCTGGTCACGGTTCCTACTGCTTCCTGACTTGCTGTGCAGACTTGGGCAACCCCCTTGCCCTCTCTTAGCTTCTGCGAAACGCAAGTTGATAAACTGTGGCTTCCTAAGAAGCTTCCCCCTCTGGCACTATAATACTCATGTACGGTGGTTTTAATCAGCCTAGAAGACTGGTGGGGGGCAGCATTTGACCTGGGTCTTGGGGGTTTATGCATTCCTGGCAGAGGAGTGGGGAAGGAAGGACAGTGCGGCCATATGAGTGGAATCTGGAATACCTAGGGCTCATTTAGGGGAAGTAAGAACAGCGGGCCAGCTATGGAGGGTTCATGCAGCAGAATAGAATAGTGTTTATACGAACTAAATCACTTCATTGCCAACCCTGTTCCTACCCCTACCCCACTGTGGGAACCACCAAAGGCAGGCAGAGACCTTATGACCTACAGCACGCATTCTCATTAGAGGTGAACTTTGTTCCTCGGGGCGGGGGCGGGGGGCGGTGAAAAAATCTTACACACATACATACCACCCGTAAGTAAATATCTAATATATCTGCAGTATGAAAATTTCGTGGCTGGAGGTGGGAGACAAGCAGGAGGAAATGTCTAAAAGGGCTCCTTAGCAGGACAGTAATTTTTAAAAGCCTGAGGGAACCCTGAGCTACAGGTGGCCAATTCAAATGAGCACAGGGGCCAGGCAGGATACTTAGGGAGAAAAGGAGGTGGCGGGTAAGGCAGTAGGGAGGGGTGGGGACTGTGGCAAAGGGAAATGTCCAGACTAAATACAGTACATCCATTTTTGTTTTCCCAGATCATGGCTCAGGCTGCACAAAAACCCTTCGGCAGGTTGGATCGGCCCTGCAATCCACCGGCTTGCAACCTCGGGTTTAAACAAGGAACCTGATCAGGCCCAGCTTCTGGGGCCGATGCAAAGACAGTACTCACTCCAGCTCAAAGCCAATTGGCCGCCACTGTGTGAGATCTGCACCCCCAAGCCCCTGCCAACACACACACGCGCGCACACACACACATGCACACACACACACACACACACACCCCACTCCAGTGGCTTCTTCAAGCATCCTCCCCCGACAGGATCCAAAGCCTGTTCCACGGTGTGCAGGCATGCATATTATGGGGATTAATGCTGCATGATGCATAATTAATGATACTGAATAAATATGCAGATTGGCAATCACGGATTGACTGCTATGATCAGATTCCTGAACATGGGCTAATTGATTGGCTGCCTGTAATCACCATATCCCACACCGTTTTCTCCAGCACATGCGCAAACCAATCCTGGCGAGGGGTGGGGAGCGCCCCATGGCCTCGGCAGTCCTGAGAGACACAGACCTTGTGTTGGAAACTTTTCTCACCGTCCGTGTAAGGCGCCCTCGGCCCATGGGCCCCGTTTCACCAGTGGGAACCAGCGATGTGCCAGCACGTGAACCAGGTCTTTTGCAAACACCCAGGGAAGTCTAATCATCACCGGATCGTAGATACACAAAAAACGGCAGAGAGGGGGCATTGGGAGCCAGGATTCCAGACCAATCGCCGGAGGCCAGCATCTACGCTTTTCCTTTTCCGACAAGTTCCTGACCCTCCGGAAGCTGATGGTGCAGCGATCTGATGGACACTGACCCACGCGCCCCTCAGAACTCCTTGCCCCCCCACCCCCCTCTCCGGTCTTTCCATGTGGCTGGAGCGTCCTCACAACACCGTGGCTCCGCTCCCAGAACGAGAGTTCTGCGGGACCCAGGTGCAAGCTGCTGAGCTTTATGACCCAGCGTCAAAAGTCCCAAAGTTTTGACTGGTCAGAGCAAGCTGTAAGCCCCGCCCAGAATCAAAAGGAGGCACAGGGGTCCCACCTCCTGAGGGCAGGGCTGGCAAAGAATCTGCAACCTTCTTAGGGCGCCTCGGTGGCTCGGTCGGTTAAGGGTCTGACTCCCGGTTTCGGCTCAAGTCGTGATCTCACGGTTCGTGAGCTTGAGCCCCGCATCAGGCTCTGCCCTGACAGAACAGACCCGCTTGAGATTCTCTCCTCCTCTATCTCCGCCCCTCCCCTGCTTGCGTTCTCTCTCTTTCTCTCAAAATAAATGAATAAATAAACTTAAAAAAAAAATTTGCATCCATCTTTACTCCAGCACATCCACCTACCTGCCCTCTTGAAGACGTTGGTGAGAACAAGAGTGAAGGGCTTTAGCTCCAGGACCGCCACTGACGATTCTGCAAGTGTGAATCTAATCGTGTCGTCACCAACCCCCAGCTCTAACCACACAGCCTGGGACTCTAGTCCATTTTATTCCTAGGACATGCCACCATTCCTCCTGCCCCAGGGCCTTTGCACACACAATTTCCTCTGCCTGGGATGCTCTTCCGCTCACCTCCCTTAATCTGGCTAACTCCTCGTCATACATTCGCTCTTGCTTGAAGTGTCACCTCCTCCAGGAAGGCCTCCCAGACTGCCAGAGCAGACTGGTTCCTTTGTCAAATGATCTCTGTCCGTTAGCCCAGTGGCTGTCCCTCACTGCCAACACTAGTACCCAACACACACATCTCCTCTGGGAAATGTCCACCGAGAAGCTCCCTGTGGGAGAGCAAAAGGCCTCGGCAAGACTGGGTGAGAGAGGTTTCGTTTCAGCAGGGACAGCTTCTGCTGTGAGCACCTGTGCGCACTGGGGCTAAATCCGCGAGAGCCGCGACGACCAGACGACCCCCTCGGAGACTCGGTACGTCTCCACCGCCACCAGTCCTGAGCCCAGGGGCCAGGATGCGTTTGAAGAAAAGCCTGGTTCGCCTTGTTCAGGCAGCAAGCGGGCTTGCGCTCCGCGCAGCTCTAGGAGCTCAGAACACGTCCTTACACAGGAACGAGTTCTCTGGACAGCAGTCGCGAGCTCGGGCATGGCCGCTGCTACCATCCAAAGGGCGCCTGCTGGCTGCCAGCTCCCCATCACCACCCCTTGAGGTGGGCACATGGGTAAGCCCGTGTTACAGATGAGGAAACTGAGGCCCAGGCGGGAAAAGTGACCTGCCCAGAGGTACCCGGTTTGTCGGTCGTGGATGGACTGTGGTCTTTGGGGTGGGTGGGGGACAGGGGAGGGGCACTGACCCAGGGTCATCATGGGCTAGGGGAGGGAATAGCAATGACAGGAAATGCAGTGCCCCCCCCCCCAAATCACAGGACGGCACACGCACACACACACACACACACACACACTCACACACACACACTCACACACACTCACGCCCTCGCACATATACACAAACTCTGCACCCAGCCCCACACGCTTACAGGCTCATCCTTACGCGTACGATTCACACACAAACGCACCCATGCGGGCACACTCACGCTCACATGCTCAGTCACACGTTCACACGCTCCCTGACACATCCCAGCCCTCAGACACACTCACATCTGTACACGAGTCTGCATCAGACACACAGTCGCACGCTTGCTTACACGCGTGTGCTCGCACACACTCGCATCTGCGTTCGCCTACCCTCACACGTTCCCACTCACACATTCTGTGGCTTCCGGAAGCATCCTCTGCCTGGGTGGGAAGCCGCACGCTGCCCGGCCGCACGGGGCCAGCGCACAAAGCGATGGCCGCAGCCGACAGCACCCTGGACAGAGGGTGGGCGCGCTGACTTACCATCCCTGGCACCAGGGGGTCCCCCTCAGCCCAGCATCCGGGCGGTGGGCACGGGCAGAGTGAATCTGCATCCTCCCGGCTCCCTCCCTTGCCTGCTCTGGCCCTCCAGGCAGACAGGACGGACTCCCACACAAGTGCTCAGGCTTTAGAACCTGCTCCAGCCTGGTCTCACCACCTCCTCAGGCAAGTTCCTCACCTCTGCTTGGCCCCAAAGAACCCACCTCGAGGGGCCGAGTCCAAAGAAGATGATTCATTGAAGGCGCTTGGCATTCGCTTACCGCCAAGCTCTCAATAAACGTCAGCCCTTAGGAGTTGCGAATCGTTATTATTATTTGCGTTATTATTTTGGAAGATGGCTGCCATTTGGCCATGAGTGTTGCGGAGGGGTGGCAGGAAATTGCTCCTGAAAGCAAGCTTCGGCATCCATAGAAGGTGGGCGGAGAAGAAGCCAGAGTAACCGGAAAACACGGAAGTGGGGCCATTTTAGCCATGACGCCAACAAGCAGCCTCGTGACGCCCTCAGCGACACCTGAGGGCCACCCCATACCAAAGACAGATGACACCAGGCTGGTTCGACTCCTTCCCCTGAGGCCCGGGTCACGTCTCTGCCCTTGTGGCAACAGCTAGAGCCAGGACGCCCCCCAAAATGAGCCTTGCTTGATTCCCACAGGTGGCAATGCAGAAATAAACAGAAACGCCACCAAGAGCCTCTGTCGCCTCGGACAATTTCCTTGGGTTGTCCTTCAACTATGTAGAATAGAAAAGGGACCAGAAGACACGATTAAAGCAATGTATGATTCGCCATAAATAATAAATCAATAACCGTCGGTGATTCGCCCATCTCTCTTCAACTGGGTTTAAAACAAAAAATTAAATATAGAACAAAAGGAACTATAAAGGAAATACAAAAAGCAGCGGGAGAGAGATTTTCCTGCTGTTTCTTGTCTTAAAAAAAAAACCACCCTCCAAGGGAATCAGTCTTGGCTGAGGGGGAGGGCTGGGTGGCTCTGTGGGGGGTCATCATCCAGGCACACCGCCTGGCTAAACACTCACCCCCTCCCCAAACCACAGCTTTCGTGCAGCACAACAAAGGAGGGAACCACCCAGAGCGAGGCCGGGGGCCATGATGGGCCAGCCCAGCTTTGGGCATGTTGGACTGGACTCCAAGCTCCGCCATGTTACTGGCCACATGACCTTGGTCCTCGCCGCACCTCCAGGTCCCCCATCCGCAAAATGAGAGCCAATGTCCATCCTCCAGGGACCATTGGGAGGGTAAAAGATCTACCAGAAGGGTCTGGAACCATGGAGACAGCTCGTGACCTCATCCGGGTCACGCGGCATCCTGGTCTGAAAATGTGCCACCATTTTTGTTCACAGCATTTCTTCAGAGGGTTCTAGTGCCTTCTGTAGCCTTTCACGGTGCACGTTGGCTCCGGAGTTCACCTGCTGACCCACACCCAGCCCGCCTCACTGTGTTCCTGCCACCGGTATTTTGTTGAACACCTATCATGTGCGTGCCAGGCGAGGCCTCCCTCTGCCCCCTGAGCTCTGAGCTTCTCTCTCTCTCTCTCACAAGACGGCAGAGGAAGGCTGGGAAGTGAAGAGAAAGGAGAGGGTGGTTCAGGTGTCCAGCTCTTCTCTCCGCCATCCTGCTGGCCGGGAAACCACCTCTCCTTCTGTGACTCCAGCAACTGTCCTTGGCCAGCCGCCTCAAGTCTCCAGTCCTGGATACCCGGCAGCCCACGGGTTTGCCCACATGCCTGGTGTGCCACCTCCTATCGTTTCCCCCTCCCCCTACCCACGGCCTTGACCAAGTGACCTCACAGTGCCCTTTCCCTCCAACTCCGGGCTCAGCTACCTGCTTTGGCCATTAGGCTGGCAATACTGTGGCACAAACAGTGGTTTTAAAAGCGCTTGTGTGACTGCTTGTTCCCGATTTTGCACTTCTGCCGAGGCCACGCATGCATGCTCGGGCTAGCCCGCTAGAGGACGGGATGTGTGGAACTGAGCCAAACTCCCCAGCCATGCCACAGGAGGCCGGCCCACTCCGGGACATTGAGCGAGCCCAGCCAAGGTCAGCCGAACCCAGCCCGGGGCAGCCGACCCCCAGCTGCAGTCGGCTGAGCTTTAGGGACTGCTTGTTACGTAGCATTATTGTGGTCATAGATTACTGATACAATTGCCAACTCCCCAGCCTTGATATGTGCCCACCCTAAACTCACTTTCTTTGTCCCCACACCATCCACAGAAGCCCCATCTCCCTGAATGCTCCTACCTTCTGCCCAGTAGCCCGTGCCAGAAGTCCGGGCATTACCCTCAACTTTTCCCTGGATAACCTTCCCACTTACAGGTGCTGTGCCATAAACCCCACCCCTAAACACCTCTGGCCTCTGACTCCTCTCTTCTAAATGCCCGGCTCTCATACTCTCTTATTCCACATCCACCCACCTCTGAACTAGTCTCCCCCATCCAGACCCCTCCCTGCCAATTATGTATCCATCCAGCCTCCAGGAAGGACTTTCTAAAAGGGATTCTACCTAAAACCATGCACCAGCAGCCAGAAATGCACTCCAGTCTGGCTGGCCTCCCCAGACACAGACTCCTATTTTACTCCCTTAAGCACCCTTCCGTCCAGCACACAAAATTACCACACCCTTCTCTGCAAACACCATCGTCTCTCATGACTCTGTGCCTTTGCATATACTCTTCCCATGCCCCAAAATGCTTTTCCCTGCTTCTCTCATGTTGGTAATTTCTATAAATCTCCTTCGTAAGTGATTGCAAGCACCACCTCCAGAAAGTTGCAAGCTGCCACGGGCAGAGGTGCAGCTGCTCGGAGGAGCGCCTCCTTTCTGTGAGTGGGAGACAATTCACCCTCTTCCTGGAACTGAGGGAAAGGTTGGTTTGGGACTTTGACCAGTCTGCTGCAGAAACCATACGGAGGACTGGTTTTAAGTCCTGGCTTGTCCTCTCCTTAGCTGGGACCTTGACTGTCTGGTTCTCGGCAGTCACCGGAGTTGCTGGCGAAACGTTAAGAGCCGAGGACCCATCCAGCCCCGTAAGGAATACAAGGGTTCATTGGATCCCCTCCTGATCCCACTGTGCAGAGGAGAAAACTGAGGCTTCAGGAGACCAGATGATTTGCCCAAGGCCACACGACTTTGGTGCAGACTGATGTAGAATCAGAGGTGTGCTCCCAAGGGGTCTCCAGAGATCAGACCGGGAGCGGCCCCAGACCCTCCCACTTTTGTCTTCCCTTCCACCCCAGCGGGGTCCCCTGCCCCCAACTCTGTCTTCCCTGACTTGCTCGCCTCCTGTTTCAGTCCAGGAGTGCCCCTGACCCTTGTCCCTGGGGCCAGCGTTAGATTACAGACAAAGCTCCACCAGGCAGGGAGGGAAGGCCCCGCCCCCACCCGTGACCTCTGCCGAGGGATGAATGGGGGGTGGGGGGCGGCATGAGGCAGAGACCAGGCGGCCCAAGGAAGGAGGAGATAAGAACGTAAAAGACAACTGGGGTGCTGGGGCCAGAGTCAGGAGCCAGTGACAGACCGTGAGACGGTCCAGTCACAAATGGGAAACCCGCCTGCCCGGCATCCCGCTGAATCTCCGTGGCCAATCCAGGCACGGACCCCACCCTCCAGACTCCTGATCCAGTGCTCCTCTGGGCCGTAAGAACCATCTCCCCTGCCCTCTGTCGGAGTTCCGCCTTTCCCACAGGCGTGCCTGTGTTCCAAAAGGCACGCCTAGACCCAGTTTTCAAGTAGAAAAACTGAGACCCCGCACAGAGACCGTGGAGCGGCTGGAATACACCCCCAGCCTCGTGTCTCTGGGTCAGGGGAAGACGCAGACATTCCTGGATCCCGATGTGGTGAGGCGGTGGCGGGGGGGGGGGGTGGGGGGGGGGGGACAGTGACACGGCAGAAAGACACTCACGGTCGTCGGTGCCTCCTGTCTGCCAAAGTGAGCAAGACAGGTGTGGGCCTCCCCGTGCAGGGCTCACAGCCAGAGGTGGGAGACTCCACCCGTGGGTCTGTGCGCTGGGCCAGGCAGTGACCAGGGGACTCAGGAGCACAGTATTACTTTGTGAGGCACACGGAGGGGCATTGCTCGACCCATTTCACAGATGAGGAAAAGCCGCTCGCGGAGGGGATGGCCACCGGGCCCTGACCTTGAACCCTTCTCCACTGTCTCCCTGCCCTTCGCAGCCCCAGGACCACCCTCGACATGGATTCTTTCGGTCCTGAAGACTGTCCCCGGAGGAGATGGCAGAAGCCTGGCAGGGCCACGGCAGGCCACCAGCATCAACCAGGGTCCTCAGGGGGCTTGGAGATGGGGGAGAGGCCTGAATCCCGTGCCCTGGGACGATGGGGGACCCCGGGTGCCACGGAGTCTTGGGATGCGCCTGCCCCTCGTGGGGGAGCAGACACACACGCTCACACGCGTGTGCACACCCACTGGCCGTGGACGCGGCCCGTCTGGAGCTGCTGGATGCCAGGACGGCACCCGAGCAAATACAGAAATCCAGATTTCTCACAGGCACTTGCAGCAGGCTCCCGCGGGGCCAGGGACTCCTCTCCTCTCAGGGGCCGTGGAAAAGGCCGGCTCCGCAAATAAAGCGCTTTATTTTGCAAACACAGCGCGTTCTTGCACAACCACCCCCTTCCACCCACCCCGTTCCTCTCCGTCCTCAGCATTCCCTGGGGAAGCCTCCAGACCACGGGCCCTGGCACGCTCGTGCTGCACTGAGGACTCTGGGGGCTGGGCAGGGAGGGATCCTGCCCAAGGTCACACAAGCGGGAAGGGGGTCCAGCCTGTGGATGGAGGCCAGGCCCAGTCGGCTCAGCCACGTCCCGTCAGCCTTCTGGAAAGTGATCTCGGGCTCTTTCCTTCTTTTCTTTCCCCTCGGCCTTATGTATTCTTCTGTCCTTGTTGCTCTGCGTGTTTTTATTTTCTCCCTCAATCCTTCCTCTGCTTGCCCCCTCTCCTGTGTCTCCTCCTGAGACCCCCTCCCCTCTCCCTTGCTCTCCTTTGCATCCCACCCGCCCCAACCCACATTCAGTCTCTCTGACCCCCATCAGCACAGGCCTGGCTGAGTCCCCCAGCCCCAGCTCCGGGGCACAGGCCAAGCCGAGGGACCCAGGCTAGCCAGGAAGCCCCCCTCCTTTGCCACCGGGCCCACCAGGCTGTATCTGCAGCCACGAAGGAGCCCCCACCCCAAATGAAAGAGCAGGCCCCTGATGCAAGCCTGGCTGGGGTTGGGCGGACATGAGCCCTGATTAAAGAATGTGCTTCCCGCGCAAGCCTGGTTTGCATTACCTCCGGCCGGGCCGGCTCCAGGCTGACAGCTGGACACACTTTTCCAGGGTGCGGGGAAGGGAGTTGGACCGTCTGTGTGCACACATGCGTGGGCTCCATCCCGGACAGCCCCGTAATGGCTTTCGCATGGAGGAGGAAGCAGACTTCTCCAACCTCAAGCACCGATTTTCCTGTCAAGAGATTCTGGATTCAAAAAAAAAGAAAAAAAAGAAAAAAATTATAATCACAAAGAAAAGGGCTTTGCAGTTTGCACAAAAGGGCCAGGCTGTGTGAAGTCAGATTCTGAAATGGAACCAGAATCCGGAGACAATGAGGCAGGAAGAAAGAGGGGGAGAGGGACAGGGAGGCTGTCCCCCGGCCCCCGTGGGTGGTGTGGTGGGGGGGCGGGGAGCAGAGGGGCACCCTCTGCCTGAAGGACTGGCTCAGCCCAGCCATCCCTTCAGGGCCACCTCCCACTGCCATCCCTGGGAATTGTCCAACTCCTGCTCCACAGGTGGGAGAGCCCAAGATCCCAGCATTTGGCTCCTGGTCTGAATCCCAGAGCTTTCATGGACCTCTGCCATAGACCCACCCAGGCCCAGCTTCCTCCTTTGTTAAAGGGACACTGCGCCTCGCTCCTGGGACCGCCGAGAGAAGTCTCTGAGCTGAGACCACTGCTGGCTTGTTCAGGTTTCTGGGCTGGAGTGAGCTCTTTGTCCTCTGTGGAGAGACTCAAGCCCAAAGGCAGCCAACCCTGGATCCATCCAGGCCCTGGCTCTTGTCTCTGTGCCATGGGTTCTTGGGGCCTCCATTTGCCCGTCTACAAAATGGGCAGGCGGGACCTCTCAGATCTTCCAAGTTTCCTGATCTGCTCTAGAACCTGTCGGGCAGAAGCGGGGGTTCTCAGGACAGACCCCTGCTGCTTCTCAGCCATCGCACACATGTCCAGCCTCACATGGAAGGCCTTTTTCTTCACCCAAGGTCCCTGTGTGGGAGATGGCTCTTCCTAGGAAAGTCCTCTCTGACTCCCGGCAGACCAAGGGCCTCAGATTTCACTCGTGCAGCCCTAAACATCGGTTTTATTACCCTGTATGACACCTATTATCTCCATGAAGTCTTTTTAAGTATCTTCTTAGGCCTTCTACACTGTAGCACCTGAGAGATCAGGGACCCCGACCTGTTGATTCCCTATCAGTGCTCACTAGTGGCGTGTCTAATTCTAAGAAATTAAATATAGAAAGCACACTAATTATGTGCCAGGCACTATGGTTACAGCAGTAGATGGATGGATGGTTGGATGGATAGATGGATGATTGGATGGTTGGATGGATGGATGATTGGATGGATGGATGGTTGGATTGTTGGATGGATGGATGGTTGGATGGATAGATGGTTGGATGGTTGGATGGATAGAGGGATGGATGGATGGATAGATGGATGGATGGATGGTTGGATGGATGGTTGGATTGTTGGATGGATGGATGGATGGTTGGATGGATGGATGGTTGGATGGATGGATGGATGGATGGATGGATGGATGGAAGGTTGGATTGTTGGATGGATGGGTGGTTGGAGGGTTGGATGGATGGATGGTTGGATGGATGGTTGAATGGATGGATGGTTGGATGGATGGATGGATGGATGGTTGGATGGATGGTTGGATTGTTGTATGGATGGATGGATGGTTGGATGGATGGATGGTTGGATGGATGGTTGAATGGATGGATGGTTGGATGGATGGATGGATGGATGGATGGTTGGATGGATGGTTGGATTGTTGTATGGATGGATGGATGGTTGGATGGATGGATGGTTGGATGGATGGTTGAATGGATGGATGGTTGGATGGATGGATGGTTGAATAGATGGATGGTTGGATGGATGGATGGATGGATGCATAGATGCTTGGATGGATGCATAGATGCATAGAGAGAAACTAAGTACATACTGCCAGGTGTATGCAAGCCCTCCGCATGAATGATCTCATTTGATTTTCTCATTAACCTTAGGAGGCTGGTGCTGTTACTATCCCCATTGTGCCAATGAGGAAGCCAAAGCCCAGAGAGGTCAAATAACTTGCCCAAGGCCACACAGCCATTGTGGTAAAGATGTGATCCAGTCCCAGGCAGTCTGGCTTCAGAATCCATGGCTCAATCTCTCAGCTAGAATGGAGCCAACATGAGGAGATCATGAGGGCAGACATGCCTCCCCACCTTCACTGAACTGTGGGGTTTCTGGGAACAGGGGCCAAGGCTGGCTTATATATGTTCCTAGAAACAGCCTAAGAAGTGGCTCCAGATCCTCCATGGGGTGGTTTGGGCCCATTTTACAGCTGTGAGGACTTGTGGTTTCACTTTGCTCCAAATCCACCCCCCCCCCCCCATTCTTTCCCACCTTACACACACAAGTGATCATTTACTGGCTGTCTGACCTTGGGCAGGACTCCTCACCGCTCTGAGGCTTGGTTTGTTCATCTGGGCAATGGGAATAATGAAATCTGCCCTCCAATTTAATGCCTTCATGTTGCAAACATGCACCCAAGCCAGCTCTGAGCTGGGCACACCCAGGAACTCAAGCCGGAGCACCATTTCAGAGGGCAGCTGGGGCCTCTACGGGGGAAGGACTCACGCCTCCGGGACCCAGCTGGCTTCTGGCCTGGGTCCAGCCTGGCTGCAGCCGCCAGTCCTCTGGGCTTAATATCCTTGGCGGCAAGGCTGGAATAAGCTGCCTTTCAAGAGGGGAACTTTATTTATACGCCGATGCCAGTCGCGCTCCTGCTATTAGAAATTTCATCGGCTCCTCTGATTTAGGGCTTGCCACGAGCTGCCCATCGCGGCTGCCTCCTGGCCCGGCCTACAGCTCGGCCAGCCTTGTTCCAGCTCACAGCGGCAGAAATGAACATTATTTAATTTCCCGCCAGCGGGCAGTGAGAACCAGGGCTCCCCCTCCCGCTGGACGACGTATTTATTCAATCCTTTTGGGAAACCGCGTCTGGGGAGGGATCTGCTGGGCAGCTTTAGGGACAGTGATAACCCTTCCCTCCCAGGCCTGAGCAGGAGCCCTCCTGCCCCCTGGGGACCAAGGAGGGGCACCCCAATCTGGCTGGTCCGGAGTGATCTGCCACTCCTTGACGCTCCGGGGTGTCTTGGCTTGGGAGGTGTCCGTGGCGGACCCTGGATAAGCGCTCCAGGGCCAGTTTATCTGGGAGCAGATCCCAGGGAGCACCCACAGGGGACTGAGGAAACTGAGGCCGGAAGGGGATAGCATCCCAAGTGAGCAGGTCCCGCTGGGGGCACCTGGGGCTCAGGTGGACAAAGACCTCTGGGAGACCGTGTAGAACATGCATCTCAGGGTCCTCACCCCGAGGGGTGAGGAAAGTGGAGGAGTTTTACCCCGGCACCCATCTGTCATTGGATGAGGACTCCCCCCACCCGCCACTAGGGGAGGGGCCTTAAGTCCCCAGCACTTCTCCCCCGCTCCGCATCAGACCAAATGTGTGCCTGTGGCCCTCTCGTCCTCGTGCAGGGGGGAGAACACAGGCAGGTGCTGACCCCACGAAGCTGGTCATCCTCCTCGTCACCCGTCAACTCCTCCTCTTTCCTTAAGCTGCTGCTCAAAGGGCGCCTCCTTCAGGAAGCCTTCCCTGGAGCTTCCCAGGAAAGAAACTTCACTCATCACTATTCTGTCATCCATTACTTCTTTCCTGATAGGCATCATGAGCCAGGATAATCCATGTAATTGTGTCTTTATTGCTCACTGGCCCCCCTGGAATGGAAGCCTCTTGAAGCAGGGGGACGTGTCTATCTTATTTCCAGTAGAGCCTTTGCACAAAGGTGGGGCTCAACAAATGGTTTTGGAGTGGGTACGGGATGCCTCACTTGTGTAATATTCCAGGTCCTGGGTCATCGACCCCACCCAGTATGTGGCACCAGGCTAAGCTGTTCGCACGTGATGACAGGTCCATCAACAGTCAGGCCAAACTCTCGAGGAAGGTAATGGCGTGCCCATTTGACAGATGGAAAGATGAATGCACAGAGAAGACACTGCATTAAATGCAGCTGCAGGCTTGCACAACACCCACACCTTGCTTCATCCTGCCTGGGGCCCCAAAGAGTAGGTGAAAATGTTTTCTGGACCTCATTTCACAGCTGTGAGAACTGAGGCCCCTTGGGGCACCCCAATGGGGTCCCTGCCCTTGTAGTGCCTGTAATATTGAAAGCTGCTAGAGGGTGTCAGCAGAGAAGAGTATCTAAAAGGGCCAGAGCAATCAGGGAGTGCTCCCTGGAAGAGGCGACTTTTTTTCCTTCTCTTATAAATAGTCAAACAAGAAAGAAAATAAATCCCTTGAGATTTAAGGAAGCAGGAAATTAAAACTGTTTGATGATCGGGGAGTCTGGGTGGCTCAGTCAGTTAAGCATTCGACTTCGGCTCAGGTCATGATCTGCTGGTCCAGGAGTTCGAACCCTGCATCGGTCTCTGTGCTAACGGCTTAGAGCCTGGAGCCTGCTTCGGACTCTGTGTCTCCCTCTCTCTCTGCCCCTCCCCCGCTCACATTCTGTCTCTCTCTCTCTTCCTCAAAAATCAATAAACATAAAAAAAAATTTCTTAATGTTTGATGACCCATTAGCCTCCACAGTGTGTCACTTAGAAATTTTTATGTACAAGACACCTCCAAAACAGAAATTTTAATGTGTAGCATAATGTTTTAAATATAATAAATTTTATTAAAAATTTTTTTTAAATATTTATTTTTGAGACAGAGCACATGAGCATGGGAGGGGCAGAGAGAGAGGCACAGAAGATCTGAAGCTGGGCTCTGCGCTGACGGCAGTGAGCCCGATGTGGGGCTCAAACCCACAAACCATGAGATCATGACTTGAGCCAAAGGCGGACGCCCAACCGACTGAGCCACCCAGGCGCCCCAAAATGTAAAATAAGTTTTAATATGTCATGACCCCAAATCACCCAAGGTGGGAGATTAAATACAGAACAGTTAAAAAAAATCAAAGGAGAAGAGAGCACAAGAAACAAATTATAACTACGTGAGGTGATGGGTGTGTTAACAAAGCTTATCAGGATGATCATTTTGCAATATAGACATACTTGAAACCGTTGTGTCGTATGCCTTAATTGTACATGTTATATCTTAATAGGGCTGGAGAAAATGAAAGAAAGAAAGAAAGAAAGAAGAAAGAAAAGAAAGTAAGAAAGAAAGAAAGAGAAAGGAAGGAAGGAAGAAAGAGAAAGGAAGGAAGGGAGGAAGGAAAGAATGAAAGGAAGGAAGAAATAAAGAATGAAAGGAAGGAAGGAAAAAAGAAAGAAAGAAAAGAAAGTAAGAAAGAGAAAGAGAAAGAAAGAAAGAGGAAGAGGAAGAAAGAGAGAAAAAAGGGAAGGAAGAAAGAAAGAAAAAGAAAGTAAGAAAGAGAAAAGAAAGAGAGAAAGAAATAGAAAGAAAGAAAGGAAAGGAAAGAGAAAAGAAAGAGAGAAAGAAAGAAAGAAAAGAAAGACAAAGAAAGAAAGAGGAAGGTGAAGAAAGAAAAAAAGGAAGGAAGGAAGAGAGAAAGTAAGAAAGAGAGAAAAGAAAGAGAAAGAAATAGAAAGAAAGAAAAGAAAGAGAGAAAAGAAAGAGAAAAATAGAAAGGAAGAAAGAGAGAGAGAAAGAAAGAAAAGAAAGAAAGAGGAAGAAAGAAAGAAAAAAGGGAGAAAAGAAAGAAAGAGAGAAAGAAAGAAAAGAAAGTAAGAAAGAAAAAAGAAAGAGAAAGAAAGAAAGAAGAAAAGAAAAAAGAAAGAAAGAAAGAAAGAAAAGAAAGAGAGAAAAGAAAGAAAAAATAGAAAGGGAGAAAGAAAGAAAGAAAAGAAAGAGGAAGAAAGAAAGAAAAGAAAGAGGAAGAAAGAAAGAAAAAAGGAAGGAAAGAAAGAAAGAAAGAAGAAAGAGAGAGAGAAAAGAAAGTAAGAAAGAAAAAAGAAAGAAGAAAAGAAAGAAAGAAAGAAAAGAGAGAAAAGAAAGAAAAATAGAAAGGAAGAAAGAAAGAGAAAGAAAGAAAGAAAAGAAAGAGGAAGAAAGAAAGAAAAAAGGAAGGGAGAAAGAAAAGAAATAAAGAAGAAAGAGAAAGAAAGAAAGAAAGAAAGAAAGAAAGAAAGAAAGAGTAAGAAAGAAAAAAGAGAAAAAAAGGAAAGAAAGAAGAAAAGAAAGAAAAGAGAGAAAAGAAAGAGAAAAAATAGGAAGAAAGAAAGAGAGAAAGAAAGAAAAGAACGGAAGAAAGAAAGAAAAAAGGAAGGGAGAAAGAAAAGAAGAAAGAAAGAGAAAGAGAAAGAAAGAAAGAAAGAAAGAAAGAAAGAAAGAAAAAGAAAGAAAGAAAGAAAGGGAGGAGGAAGGAAGGAAGGAAGAAGGGAAGGAGGGAAGGAAAGAAGGAAGGAAGGAGGGAAGGAGGGAGGGAAAGAACGAACGGACAAACGAACAAATGAACCCCAAGGGAAAGAGACAGGTGGACAGAGCACTGCAGAGAGAGGTGTTTCCCCGCACAATGGATTCAGCACAGGGGTGATCCCAGAGCCTTTGTCTGTAGGACACGGTGGCAGCAGCGGCCCCGGAGTGTTAATTGTCTGTGAGTTCTAATAGGTGTAATATTCTCAAGTGTTACATGTGCATTAATTAAGTAACACCGCATTTAGCTCCAAATCATGCAGAAGGCGTGTGTGGTGTTTGCACAGGCATAAATATCCGCTGAGTTAGCGAGTGGCTGGCACGATCTTCTCTCTGCCCACGGTGGTCTGAGCAGACATCTTGGGAGAAATGGGGAGGACTGGAGCCAGCAGGGGGTGCAGGGGGTGCGAAGAGCGTCCCCCAGCCCTCAGGACGGAGGGAGGAAGAGGACCGGAAGGTAAGCCACGAATATAGTGTAGCTAGGGGGCTGTGAATGCCTGCAGATGTGACTCCTGGCACGGGCACTGGCCTGCCGTGTGGCCTTGGACAAAGGGCTCGGCATCTCTGAGCCTCAGTTGTCTTCTCTGGAAAACAGAGATGGGGGCGGGACCCACCTTAGGGGGTCCTTCTGGGAGGCCCGCGGGCTGAAGCGTGGGGAACGCGTGACCCAAAGCGCTTCGTGGCGGGTGTGTGGGGACGATGGCCGGCCACGATGGTGGAGTGGGTCTAGCCTCCTTTCCCGCTTGGATCTGGAAATTCTCCGCGCTGCGGCCTGGCCCCGGGACACTCCAGGCAGAGCAGAGACCATAGGAAGTGAGAACTGCATCCTGTGCCACGCAGCGCGGAGCGCTCCACGCGGGAGGAAAGCAGACAGTAGCGAACGAGGAGAAGTCACGCCGGGTGGAAACGGGGTAGAATTGTCCCAGGAGGGCGGTACAGATGAGCCGACTCGTCTTTCTTCTGTCTCCTGCAGGACATGGTTCTGACTTGTGCCTCTCCTGCTCTGAGCGACAGTCTGTGAAATGGGATGTTAATCTCAGGCCATCCAGAGGCCTGAAATAAGAGGGATGTTGCCCTTGGCAACGGGGCAGAAGCTGCTAAGCAAGGGGACGTCCCAGAGGTCCTCCCTGTCCCCGCAGAGCCCCACCGTACACGTCAGATCGGCCCTACCTACAGCTCAGTGGGGCCCCCCGCCCCGACCATACCACCACCCCCGTTACAAGACACAGCATTGTTAAGCCTCTTGCCAAATCCCCTTCTGAAGATGGGGAAACTGAGGCCCCAAGAAGAGAAGTGACTTGCTCAAGGACACCTGGCAATCCGATAACAGCCTGAGGGCCAGAAGCCCTGACCCCTGCCCAGGACCCTCCACCCCATCCCCTGCCAAAATCCTGCACGGCGACCCCCAGCCAGAGCTGTGGCCCACACCACCCCCACCTCCGGCGACCCAAGCCACAGGGTTGTTTGTCTGTTTTATACACTCTCGTCACTGTGTTTTTGCTTTTCCTTTTAAGGGCTCAGGATGCAGGAAAACCAACTCAACGTGCATAATTTGGTAATTATTTCTTGCGTTCATCCTCACGGCCGCGCCTGCATACAGATATTGGAATTTGCATAAAACAATCTTGCTACCGGTCCCACGGCTTCCCTGGAAGAAGATGCCCAGGCGGGGGAGGGGAGGTTCAGGTTGGGCCCACCTGTCCCTTCTCTGTCCTATGCCACAAAGGGAAATAAAGGCAGCACGGGGGGGAAGGGGGGAGGGGGGCTCGGTCCTGGGCACCGGCACCCAGGGGAGACACAGAAAGGTGGGGACCCGGTGGGGTCTCCGAGGACAGGAGAAACACCCCGTGGCAGGCCGGAACCCTCCCAATTAGCATTCAGCAAGCATCTCGCTCAGAAAGGATTAATGGAGTCTGATGCTTAATATCCTGGAGAACAATTAATTTGCCCACAGTTTTGTCATGGTTGAAAGTCAAATGCTGGAACAGATCGATGCTCGCGCGGCGAGCTCGAGCCCAGAACCTTCGGCGGGAGTAGAATTTTAATTTCCCCTTCCTGGGCACCCCCTCCTCCCCATTCCCAGCACACACTCACTTTCTGATAGTTCTAAAAGCCACTTTATCCGCGTACAGCATTTCTTGTCCTCACGACAAAAGTCCACTGGGAGCCTTCGGAGGCAAAATCCTCCCCGATTTCCATTGCGGGATGAAAGCCGGCCAGCCCTGCTTGGGGGTCTGACCTCCATTTTCTTCCGATTGTCCTCCCCGGGGGCCCCCAGTGCCCGCCCTCCTCCCCGCCAGGGCCCCCGATGTCTCGACACTGTCACCAGGACGCTTGTTTTGAACAGACGCCCGAGTGAGGTGGGACGTGGCAGGGTGTGATGGGGATCTGTTTGTTTATTTCCTTGCCGGGTTTTCGCCATGCGTTTATCCCGAGGAGTCGGCTTGGCAAGGAAATTGCAGGCGTGGTGGTGGGCTTGGGAACATGGCAGGCCGACAGGCTCAGAAGGAATGTGGGCTTTGTTTAAAAATCACTTCCAGCCGGGCTGGATGGACAAGGCGGCTTTGGCAATTTGATCCTGGACCGAGGTTTGGAGGCCACAGGTTGGGGACTTCGCGGGGGGGGGGGGGGACGGAGTGCCAGAGGGGAGGTGTCTTAGAAGCCATCTCGTCTGACCCTCCCCCACCCCCCCTTCCAGCTGGGGAGCCCGCAGCCCAGAGAGGCCAAGGTGGTTGTCCAAGTTCACACGGCAGAGGACGGGAGGCGGGGTCTGCTGACACCAGGGGAGCGTTTAACACTTCCCGGGGTGACCGCTGAAACCCCAAACTCACCTCCTCAAGGTGTGGCCCAGGGCCAGCGCTATGAGCCCCACCTAGAATTTATTAGAAATGCAGTTTCTGGCCGGCTTTACGGGCATGAGACCTGGGCAGCCCCACGGGGCCCTGTGCTCAGAGGGGTGCCACGCTTGATTCGGTGCTCACCTGCCGATGTCTTCAGATTCTTTTGAACCATGTTTGAACCTGGGGCCCCTCGTTGTCACTTTGCCCTGGGTCCTGGAAATCGACATGGCCGGGCCTGCTGATTCAGAATCTGAATTGCGACCCGACGTCCGAGATGCTCCTGGGAACACTGCCGTTTGAGAAGTGGCTGATTTAGGGGCGCCTGGGTGGCTCAGTCGGTGGAGTGTCCAACTTGACCTCAGCTCAGGCCATGATCTCAGGGTTCATGAGATCGAGCCCCGGGTCGGGCTCCAGGCTGAGTGTTGAGCCTGCCTAAGATCCTCTCTCTCTTTTTCTCCCTCTGCCCCTCCCCTGCTTGTATTGTCTCTGTCTCAAAAATAAAATAAAATAAAATAAAATAAAATAAAATAAAATAAAATAAAATAAAATAAATAAAAATAGAAGTGGCTAATTGAAATACCCCACTCACCAGCCCCCAGTGCAGAGGGTGGCCAGAGCCATCATTGGCCAAGAATTACAGCAGAATCAGCAGATGCTACCTGACCTCCCTCCTTCAGGAGGAAAGAGCCAGCCGGCTTCGGACGCCCACGGCCGCCAGGGCTGGGTCACGGCTGCGCCTGCCCTTTATGTTTCTGGGCTGGTCCCTGTACCCGGGTAAGGCCCTTCCGGTTTAACCTGGACTCAGTTTCCTCCGCTGTGCAATCGGGAAAATGCTTTGGCCGGGGTCAGGGTACCCCGAAGCCGGTGTGCGGTCTCCGGGTGTGACAGAGGAGTCAGAGGCGGGCGGCCTCCTGGCAAGGGCCACATTCCCCAAGGAAGGTCGGAGATGGGGCTGGGCAGGAGGGGGGGAGGGGAGATGCCATCGATCTTCAGGGTCTGCTCCACGTGCCTGACAATCATTAGCGTCGCCCCATTGACGGCAGTCTTCAGTCATGGAGGCACATCACTTCCCAGCTGCCTCCCCCTGCAGCCCTCCTGGATTCCAGCAAGGGAAGAATTAGGAACAAGGCAGGCACTGTTCTTTTTTGGCCCCGGGGAAGGAACATCTCCACCGAGTTGTCCCGGAACGCCACGGGGCATCAGGGGAGAGTAGGTTTGGATCCTGCCTTCACCTCCTCCTTGCCGCGTGGCCTCGAGTTCAGCACTGATGCAGTAGCCCGCGTTGTGCAGGCCCAGGAAGAACACTCGAGAAACAGGTGTTGTGCTTATTATGGAATCTGCAGGCTGGAATCTGCAGGCGATGCTCCGCTTCCGTCCCCAGACCTGAGACCCCACCTGTTGTGCTTCTAGCATGTCTCATTCAGAGACTCAGCGGTGTGAGCAGGAGCCCCAGGCTGAGCCTCTTGGGGTAGGGGGGAGAAACAGAAAGAACGTAGTCTCCAGACCCAGCCAGGCCCAGCTTCACATCCCAGCCCTGCCACTCCAGCCATGTGGACTCCACTAACCTCTCTGACTCTCCTTCTCCGTCTGGGAGATGCCCGGCACCTCCCCGCCTCATAGAGTTTGGGGAACATCAAGAAAAAACAAGTCACTAATAAGTTAACATGGGAAACATCCCGGTATACAGCAGGAGTTGGATAAATGCTCATTTTCACCCTTTCGTGCCTGTCAAGCATCTTTTTCTTTGTTAAAACAAATTCCCACCTTCTGTTGGATAGGAAAAGATGTGTTTAACTCACCCATTTCACAGATGTTTTAGACGGGACTTGAGGGGGAGGAGAAGGATCTGGTCCGATGAAAGACTGAAATATGCCCTGGTATCCGGCCAGATCTAAAAGAATCCCATTCCAGAAAGGACAGGTGTTCTGGATTATCTCCCCCATAGTCACACAGGGTCAGACCTGGAAAAGCAGAGAAGGTTCATCTCACATGCAAATTTTGGTGATTGATTGGTAGTGGCTACCTGAAACCCTGGGCTGAGCTAGGTTTTGAAGTAGGATGTCGGAAGAGCCTGGTCTTCCCAGGACTATCTCGGTTTATGGCTGTTTTTCAGCTGTCATTATTTTTTTAATGTTTGTTTATTTTGAGAGGTAGAGAGAGTACAGGCGAGGGGCAGAGAGAGGGAGGGAGAGAGAATCCTGAGCAGGCTCCCCACAGTCAGCACAGAGCCCAACGTGGGGCTCGATCCCACAAACCATGAGATCATGACGTCAGCTGAAATCAAGAGTCAGACGCTCCACTGACTGAGCCACCCAGGTGCCCCTCAGCTGTCGCTCTTAATCGTGGCCCTTTTTCATTCTCAGAAGTGTCCTGTTTGCGCAGTAAATCATATGCTACCCCCATTTTTAAGACCACGTCCAGCTCAGTGCAAAGAATTCTGTGATCAATGAGTAACGTCTGCAAGGATCACAGAAAAGAAAGCGTGGGTACAGATGTCATGCAGCCCCTTTGCTGGGCCCCAGAGTCAGAGCCCGCTCCGGGAAACACTCTGCAGGTACATGTCCTTGGAGGCAGACGCCTCACCAGCCTGATTTCACACTTCTAGAGGACACCCCCTGGAAATGATGCAGTAAAAAAGAGGAGGGGAGAAACGGGGTAAAAAATGAGATAACCACAGCTCATATCATCTGGCCAGGGTTTAGAAAGAAAAATTGCAAATCGAGTGCATTTATAAGACTATAGATGTGAGCAGCTCAGTTTCCCTTGCAAATGGCCACAGAGTAGGCAAGGAACGTGGACCCCAACAGTCTTCTGGAGGTGAAGATGGGCGGTGGAGCTCCTCCCAGAAATCTCAAAGGACTCCTGAAGGCCCTGAGTATCCCCTCGGGGGTGGGAGGACCAATTGTCCTCCTCAGAGACCTTGGGAGTTCCCCACTCCCCACAGGCCAGCTGGACCCATAGCCTCTTCCGTTCTCTGACCACAACCTGACTCTGGAGTCACTATCTTCCCCTCGACAAACCCATGCCAGGCCCCGTGCTAAAACCCTCTTTTCTCGTCATATGAATGCACATGCTGTGCTTTGACTGTCACCATGCTGGTTTGGGACCATGCTTTCCATGAACTGAGAGCCTGGCAGGGACACTGAGGTAGGCCCATTCCCGCGAGACCTGGGACCCCTCTGTTGAATGACTTTGGCTCAAGGAGTCTCCATTGGTCTGGCTGAAACTTCCCTAGAACCATGCAGTCACCTGAAACCCTTCCTGCCAAATTGTCCCTCCTTCCCACTCTCCTGTACGGGAGGTCAGACCCACATCGACCCTCCCCACCTCCTCCCTCAGCTCCCTGCTCTTTCTCGGCCCATCTTGGTACCTGCTCCCCAGAGGGTGTGTTTGACAGAATAATGGCATCCCATAGAGGTCCGTGCCTCAGTCCCAAACCTGTGAACAGACTCCCTTACATGGCACAAGGGAGTCTGCAAATACGATTAGGTGAAGGGTCTGGAGATGGGGGGAGGGGGTTTTACCTTGGTTGTTTTCCTTGCCACCCTCCTGTATTCTGTCCTTTCCTCCCTCTTCTCTGTCTGGTCACCTGCATTCACCTGTTCCTCAAATACTTGCACTGCACCTACCATGGGCCAGGCCAGGAATGAAGGAGACACAAACCCAGCCCTCCGAAAGTAGGTGGAAAATTGCATTTCACAAAAAAGAGGAAGAAAGTTGGGGAAAGCTCTCCGGAGAAGGTGAACCAGGCTAAGCCTTGTGTGATGAGTGGGAATGGTCCAGATGACAAGGAGGAGGAAGAGTGTTCTGGGCAGGGGAACATATCTGCAAAGGCTCCATGGAAACAGAGGGGGCATGGTCTTCCTTGGGCTCACCCAGACCCCTGTGCTGCCCCAATCACAGTGGTCTACCTGGGGTATAACTGTTTGTATCACGATCGTCCCCATAGAATGGGGGCTTCTTGAATGCATCGACCCTATTTCAGTCACCCTGGTATGCCCAGTGCATGGAACAAATCCTGGCACAGACCACTTGATAGGTCAGTTAGGTAAATGAGGGTATGGGTATGTGGGATCGATGGATGTGTGGATGAATGGGTGGATGGGTGAGTAGATGAGTGGGTGGATGGGTGGGGGGATGAGTGGATGGATGAGTGGGGGGGATGAGTGGGTGGACGGGTGGGGGGATGGGTGGGTGGATGAATGGGTGGATGGGTGGGGGGATGGGTGAGTGGATGAGTGGATGGATGAGTGAGGGGGATGAGTGGATGGATGGGTAGGGGGATGGATGGGTGGAAGGATGGGTGAGTGAATGAGTGGGTGGATGGGTGGGGGGATGAGTGGATGGATGAGTGGGGGGGATGAGTGGGTGGATGGGTGTGTGGATGAATGGGTGGATGGGTGGGGGAATGGGTGAATGGATGAATGGGTGGATGGGTGGGGGGATGAGTGGATGGATGAGTGGGTGGATGGGTGGGGGGATAGGTGGGTGGATGAATGGGTGGATGGGTGGGGGAATGGGTGAGTGGATGAGTGGATGGATAAATGAGGGGGATGAGTGGATGGATGGGTGGGGGGATGGATGGGTGGGGGGATGAGTGAGTGAATGAGTGGGTGGATGGGTGGGGGGATGAGTGGATGGATGAGTGTGGGGGATGAGTGGGTGGATGGGTGTGTGGATGAATGGCAGGAAGGGTGGGTGGATGAATGGGTGGATGGGTGGGGGATGGGTGGGGGAATGGGTGAATGGATGAATGGGTGGATGGGTGGGGGGATGAGTGGATGGATGAGTGGGGGGGATGAGTGGATGGATGAATGGGGGGGAGGTGGGTGGATGAATGGGGGGTTGGGTGGGTGGATGAATGGGGGAATGGGTGAGGGGATGAGTGGATGGGTAGTCAGATAGATGTATGGATAGATGCATGGACGAATGGATAGATGGGTAAGTGATGGACAGATAGATGGGTGAGTGGATGGGTGGGTGGGTGGATCGTCAGAAGGCTGGGTGGATAGATAATTGGATGGGTAGATGGGTAAATGATGGGTAGATGAAAAAGTAAATAGGTGAGTGAGGTAATGATAGAGGGGACATCCAAGAAACCAGTTAGTGAGTGATGAACACTTCAAGGATTTGCTGGTGAGAGAGAACTCTCCAAATAGATGTCTCTAGAGCCCCAGCACTTCTCTGGGGGATTCCACAGATGGCTGAAGCATGAACAAGCATGCCTCCCCGCCTTTTATATGGTACCACCCCCCACCCCAACAGGACAGAAATCCCCTCCCCTTCTGGGAAACACAGACAGCCTGGCCCTGGTGGTTGGATGCAAACCGCCAACCCAAATAGGTTTCACCAAGTCTGATCAGTGATGCTCGTGGTGTAGCTACTCATGCAACCATCGACTCATGCACTCAGTCAGCCATCCACCCATCCATCCATCCATCCATCTATCCAGCCAGCTGATCTTTACTCAGTGCCTGCTACATACCAGGTACTGTACTTGGTGCTGGGTGCCCCAGAAATCCCATTTGGAACCCCAAGATATCCTTAGGGGCCCATAGGTCAACTTGCCAATTACCCAGCATGGGAAAAGAGACCCAGAGAGGGGAAGGGAATGGGGGCTTGCTCTCCCGCCCCCTCACCTCCAGCATCCTTCTGCCTTCCAGCCTCACAGGGCGGAAGCCCAGCTCTCTGCTGCTGTAGCCACCCTGTTGGCCACTTGCCTTAAGCATTTAGCACATTCACAGCCCTCCCACCTAGTTCACACCAAGGTGTGAATGACTGAGCCCTCCTACCCCCTGGGCTGTTTTCCATTGAAAATGAAAGCTGCTGTACCCAGGGCCTCTCTGGAAGAGCCCTCCCTCTTGGATTTCAGAAGGAGAAACTTAATTAAGGGAAAATTGGAGACAAGATCTGGCTGTGGGTGGGGGGGACATAATGGAGTTGGGGGCGGGGTGTAGACTCTGGAAAGTCTCCTTTGCATACAGCTGGTTTGAAGAGCGCTGTCCTGGGCCGGGCACCCTCGTCTCCAGCTTGTGCTCCCGCACACAGCACTGGCCGGTTTACACAGGGTGCCAGGGTGGACACCCACATCCCATCCTGCAGTGAGGGGACCGTCCCAAAGCCAAGGCCAACTGCTGTCCTCTTGCGAGTATTGCCACTGATGTGTACCACATGTGCAAAGCCCTTCCTCCCAGAAATACCCTCAGCCTGGCAGGAGAGTCCTCTGGAGTCCAAAGTTTGGGAAAGAGGAAGAGAAAGGAAGAGCCAAAGAGATCCGAGGGCCCACGTTGCAAAGGGCCCTGTTAGCCACCCCCGCAGACGAGATCTCCTTCACTCCCCGTGACAGCTCTGGGGAGTTGTTGACCATGATGCCGTGAGGACCCCAGAGATCTAGAGCGAGAAGTCACTTGTCCAGGTACTGAATCAGTGGTTACCAGCCATGTGGCTTCTGTAGGTCCTCCAAAGCGCCACATTCCTTCCTGCCTCTGGGCGTGTGCCCCTGCTGTTCCCCCTTTCTGGCACCCTCTTTCCACCCCACTCCACCCTACCCTGATGCCTAGTTAACTGCTTCCCAGCTGTCAGGTTTTATCTCCTGTGTCACCTCCTCCGGGAAGCCCACCCTAACCACCCGGCTGCACTGGCTCCCCCGCCATACCCGCGTAAGAGCCATCCACGGTGCACCCTGCCATACCCTCCTGACCCACCCGGTTCAGCACATTCGAGCGGACGCTAGCTTGCCTGTGGCCAGCGTCTCCCCGCTTTCCTGCTTCGGGGTTTGCTCAAAGCTGAGACGCGATCTCCACTGTCCCTCAGACAATCCCCAGTGGTGTTCCGCCTCCACCACCCACAGGAGTAACTAGATCAATGTCACAGGCTTCATGGGGGTTGTCTTCCTTCTGGGAGCCCCCACTGCTGCTTCCTGCAACCGCCTCCAGATAGATGTCCTGTTCCCAAGCCTGTGCCTTGGGTCCTGCTTTCCTGGAGGTCCCCAGTAAGACGTTCTGTGAGCCAGCTTTTTCTCCCCGGTTAGACCTGCCAGTTCTAGAAGGCAGAGTCTGGACACACTTGCGTCACTACAGCATCCCAGGACCTCCAAATATTCTTGGAAGGAAGAGAGAGAGAGGGCAGAGGAGGGGCGGGGAGAGGGAGAAGAAGGGAGAGGAGGGGAGGAAGTGGGACGGGGTGGGGGGAAGCAGAGAGGAAGGGACAAAGGGACCGAGGGAGGAAGGGAGGCGGGGGTTGCTGGTCTTGAACCCAGCTGCGTCTTGCTTCAGATCCCATCCTCCCCAGATACAGGTCGTGTAGACAAACGAAGCCCCTTGGTGGACGTCCTCCCTCGTGCTGGTCTAGTCACCATCCTGTCTAATTCTGGCTCCTACGTCCCCCGCTCGCTACCCCTCCACACACACATGCAATGAATTATATCCTCGGGAGGAGGTCCTGCCTGGGTATAGGGGGCGGGGGGGGGGGGGAAGCCCGTGATAGAAAACTCCACCAGCCACTTTTTTCCCTTTTTGTCCCCATGAGCAGGTGCACAATGGAATGCCCCTGATTTTCAAGATCTGATTAAACTGTCATAGACACGGCACAATCACAATAACTCCTCCGCCTCGGCGAGGCCCAAATTATTACAGGCCTGTGCACACCCAGAGCCGCTGCAGATAAGGGTCTGTCAACGTTTCCATTACTGGGCCCCGTTCGGGGGATTTGTTTATTTAAATTGGATGGATCGGGCGCTCTGAGCGATGGATGGGCTGGCAGCGTGGGTGGCGGCCGGGTGAAGGCAATGTCGCCTTCGCGCTGCCACTTGTTGACATCGTGTATGGCTCAGGTTCAGCGGGACGTGCCCTGGTGACTTCCGGCAGGTGGGGCAGGCGGTCAGACGCTGCTGATGTGTGGCCCGCTGGAGTGAACAGGGATGAGAGGGAGGTCATGGGAAAGACGAGGTGACATTGGGGATGCAGGCGAGTGCCATACCCAAGCTGGTCATGATGTTGGAAGGGAGTCAGGGTGAGGGGCAGAAAGGTAAAGCGGAAAAAGGAACTAACAGACTGAACATGTCCCATGTGTAAAAATAACTCTGTGCTATTTGGGGTGTGATAGGCATAGACTTGAGCTGGATTTCGCCAGTGGCTTCCCATTGACCATAGACTCAAATCCAAACTCTTGGCAGTGGTCTTTGAGACACCATGTGATACAGCCTCACGTCTGCCCACACCCCCCATCTCACTCACTTTGCTCCAGCCACAGGGCCAGTCAGGTCCTTAAATACGCCAAGCTTTTGTGCCACAGGGCCTTTGCACAGGCTAACCTCTTCTCCCAAAATGCCTTCTCCCAGCTGGCACCCTCTCTGTCCTTCAAGCCTCAGTATAAACCACCTCCTATGAAGGTGACCTTGCACCCTGCCACCCATCCCCCATGTAGTTACTCTTACAAACATCGCGCCCTTAGCCAACAGGGCGTAATTATGTACTTGAGTGTTTGTTTGTTTGTTTACTATCTGGAGAGGACATATGTTGTTTTGTCTTTCCATCCGCCCTTCTTCGGAGAAATCTCAGGCTGTCCTTGTACGTGGTTCTGGCCCGGCTGCCAGTCGCCGGCTCGGCCCTCTCCCCTCTCCCGCATCCATACTGGCCCCAGGAACAGAGGTTTGATCCAGGCCTGGATGACCGAACACCCCACCCCCCTAAAACAGGGACTGGTCCCAGGTAAACACAGGGGGCCCAGACAAAGACAATCCGTGGCGACAGAGCAGAGGGCGCATGGTGGTTTTAATACCTATCAGCCAATTCTCTGACCCTGCTCGTTCCTGACAAAAGATGGAATCCAATCCTCCCGGTGAACGTGGACAGCCTTTTGTGAATGCCGCAGCGAACAGAACGTGCTGGAAGGCTGCGTGACCCCCAAAGGCGAGGCTCCACAAGGTAGCAGCACTTCTGCCTGGCTCTCTCCTGGGACCCTCATCCTGAGGACCCGGCCACCCCGTTGTGAGGAAGGCCGAGGCACACGAGAGGCCGCAGGTTGGGTATTCCAGTCCCAGGTGAGGTCCCAGCCCCCGCCAGCCTGAGCCGTCAGGCGCGGGAGCGAAGGAGGCTTCGAGTGGTTCTGTCCCCCGGCCTCTGGGTCGCTGTAGGTGATGCCAAGTAGAGCAGAGACAAGCTGTGTCGCTGAGCCCGGCCCGACGTCCAGATTTGGGAACAGGATCCAGCTTTAGGCCACTCAGTCTGGGAGCGCTTTGCTTTAGAACAACGGAAGAGGGTGTCCTGGCGGGGGGACTCCGGGCAGCCCCTTGGCCTGCCACCTGCAGGGTGACACCGCGTGGGGATGAGCCATAGGGGGCTGGAGGGACAGAGGCGGGGCTCCTCTAGCAGTCCCGCGAGGCCACCCCAGGGCCTGCCTCGTGAATGGCTTCAGCCTGTCCCCTCCGTCCGCAGGCACGTCCGGGAAGGCTGCTTCTGTCTCCGACACCCACAGCTTTCTGGCTGAATTCACCGTGTCCCCCCTGGACACGCGCCCTGGGAGGCAGGTCCCGCCTCTATTGCAGCCCCGTCACCCCCACCACAGCTGCACAGGGCGGCAGGATTTGGCGTTAGAGATCGCTTCTGGGAGGGAGCCAGCTTGCGGATCCTCTCCACCACCCCGATCTTGGGTGCAAGTGACTGGGAAGGCTCAGGGGCCCCTGAGGGTGCCTGGGGATACATCCAGGCGGGGCATTTGAACACGGACGATAATCTGGAACCTCAGTATCCTGGGGAAGCCAGGAAGGGCACTGTGGTGGGCAGCGGTGGGGGGGGGGGATCAGTGTGACAGACATCATTGGCCGATGACCAAAGCGATAATTAGTGGCATGGGAGTGAGGGTCGGGAGGGAAGGGACACAGCAGAGAGTCTGGCGTGGGCACGGTTGTGCATGATGGGTAGCTGTGCAGATGGGGACAGCGACCGGCCAGCATGCACCTCCACACTCACCATCCAGGCGCATTTCGGGGGCATCCTGTGACTCCCCACCCGGGGCTCCTGTCAGGCCACCGGCACTGGGTCAGGTGGGAGGTGCCAGGAGTTAGTGCCCTGGGCGCAGTCACCTGCCGGTGCTGGACAGGACCCGGAGAATACGTACCCCAGCTCCCTCACCCCCCCGTCAGGGTGGATAGTTTTGAGCGACATGTTTACCCCGGCTCCCAGGCTCCCTGGTGAGACCCGGGCCCCACCGGCTCCAAGTGGTAACCTGCCTGGGAAAGCACCTTGGGTTGGTTCCTGCCCCTCCCCCGCTTCCCCACTCCCCTCCAGGGCCTCCGGGACAACCCCCCCCCCACTCCACCCCTCCCCCCACACACAAAAATGCCCCTTGCCATCACATCCTCGCCTTGGGGTCTGTTTCACGGGGAGCCCAGGCTCAGAAAGCGCACCCGTGGGTGCAGGTACTTTAAGGAGGGCTCCCTCTCCTCCCATCCCGTGTAAACCATCTGAGCCAGGATGGAGGCCGGGCCGGGGCTCCCGGGCACGTGCTCCCGGGGACTCGTGGCACTTCCCACTTGCCTCTGCGAGCGCCTGTTTCACACAGGACCGCGGGCGTCGTGAGGCGGGGCCGCCACCGTTGTGCCACGCTCCCCCCCACCCCGTGTCCCCAGCACCTGCCAAGGGGCCCAGGGGTGGTCCTGGGAAGATCTGTCGATGGAGGCAAGGGAGGCTCGTTTCCTGGGGTCCTCTCGGGCCGCATTGCAGCCTCCTCACAGACAGACGTTTGAGGACCCAGAAGACTTGAGCTCACATCCCCAAGGTCCTTAAATACGCCAAGCTTTTGTGCCACAGGGCCTTTGCACAGGCTAACCTCTTCACCCAAAATGCCCTCTCCCAGCTGGCACCCTCTCTGTCCTTCAAGCCTCAGTATAAACCACCTCCTATGCCACCTCGCGGCACCAGTTATCCATGGTGCATAACAAACGGCCCCCAAACACAGCGGCTTGCGACACGGCTTATCTTACAGGTCCGGTAGAGCAGAAACCGCAGGTCCTCATGGGTTGTCGGACTGAGGCCACCGTCAGCTCCTTGCCGTGCGGGCCTCTCCGACATGGCGGCTTACTTCAGCCCAGCGTGCAAGCTGAGAGGCCGGGAGCGAGGGAGAGAGCAAGCAAGAAGGAAGCCATTGCGATCTCGGAAGGGACACCTCATCACCGCACTGCTGTTCCCTTCTTGAGGAGCGAGTCCCTGGGCGCAGCTCATACTCCACGATGGGATATGCCAGGGCCCGAAGGTACCGGAAGGCGGGGACCCTGGGGAGCCACAGCCGAAGCTGGCAGTGTCGGTTCCCCCGGGTGTAAGGATGCGAACCCGGGATTCAAACCCAGTTTCTTCCCAGAGCCACGCAACCTCTCTGGAGAAGGGATGTGGGGACAGACCTCAGGCAGCCTCGGAGACCAAGTAAAGGGGCAGCATTTTCAAAACGTGTGGGCTTGGGTTCTGGAGAAACGTAAACACCAGTCAGCTGATCCAAGGAACCTGCCTGCGGCTGGCTGCTCCTCCTCTTCCAGAAGCATCCCTGCCCCGGCCTTCGGGGTGGCTAACTGTGTGCTGATCGTTGGGGAACAGGAGCAGATTGAACAGAGGCGAGAGAGACGCAGAAAGCCGTGTTCGCATCAGGACGGAGTAAGCCACGCACCCATTTGTTCCTGAAGTCTCAGGCGCGAGACCAGAGCGGACATTGACATCAAACTATAGGCTTGCCACGCCACCTTCTTCGGGACTTATAATTACAACTAAGGCCAATTTCCCTTCTCTGGACCTCTTCCTCTTCATCTATGAAATGACATGGACTCTGGGATGCTGTACCATCAACCTGGAGGGTCCTCTGGAAGCTTAGCAAACTCCTACTCAACCCTCAAGACCCCAACTAAAATGTCCTTTCCTCCTCTGACTTCATGTAACAGGCAGTAGCTCTCATGTCTTGTGATTCCCCTATGATAATAAGAAAGGCTGATATTGATTGGATGCCTTCTCTGTCGCAGGTCGTGTTCTAGAAGCATCACATAATTTAAATAGTTTAATCCTCACATTGACCTATGAGACACATAGTCCTGTCGTCTCCATTTTGCAGATGAGGAAATGAGTCTGCGAGAGATTGAATGAGATCACCCAACGGATAGGCTCGAATGCCACCAAAATCCCTGAGTCTTCCCCTCCCCCTGTCACCCTCCCCCTGCCCCGACGCCCACCCTCACTCCTAGGGTCTCCGTTTGTCACACTTTCCCCTTCAACAGGCAGAGTCCTGGGATGGGAGGAGGGGGGCATCCTGGATGTGGGCCGCTGGGACACTCTATGGCACTCGTCAGACCCGGCAGGGCACAAGCTGGGGCCCAGAGCACCGAGGAGAGAGCACACGTAGGGGTGGGGTGACGGGCGGAGACCCACAGGGAGAGAAGAAGATGAGAGAGAAGGAATGGTCTGGGGGAGGACAGAGGTGGGGGGGGGACACATGGCACTGGCAACAAAGGACAGGAACAGAGACAGGAGGGCAGAGAGGGACCGAGGCAGAGAGAGACGGACAAGGGAAGGTGCACAAAGAGACGCGGGGGTAGCAAAAAAGGCAACAGAGACCCCGAAGCCGAGAGGGACACTGGAGGGAGGCCGGTGACTCAGAGGCCGGGCCGGAGGGGACGGGGCCAAGGCCGACAGGGGGACAGGACCGGGCAGACGCCCCCCACCCCTGCCGCCTCCCCACCCTGACTGTTCCTTCCTGCACAAACACGGGCTTTGTTGGCCAAACAAATCTGGGCGGAGTCCTGGGCTGGGATCCCTTTGCAGAGACACCCCGATCTAAATCATTCCACATTTTTCCCTCCTCCCCGCTGGATCTTGGCAGTCTGGCTCGAACGTGAGCAGCTACATCCTCCCTTGCAGGGCGGGGAGGGGGGTGCAGAGCTCCCCCGCCCCCCCCCAAGTCTGGAAAAATAAAGTGTTCCTCGGCGTCTTTCCTTGCTCTCTCTCTCTCTCCCTCTCTTTCCTATCATGGCCAACCCCATCACATGTCCCAGGCAATTTTTTTTTTTTTTTTAAGGAAAACAAGTCTTTCGAGACAGAGGTGACCCCGGTGGTGATAAGTGACCGAGTTCACCTGAGAGTGTTATCAGCTCTCCATAGCTGCCCGGGCCTCAGATTTCTCATTTCGATGAGGAGGCCGGGGAAATTGGATGCAACCTGACATCCCCCCTCTGATGAGCTTCCTGGAGCCCAGCCCGCAAGGGCAAGTGCAGGGAGGGAGGCGGGGTGCGCTGGGGGGGGGGTACCCTCCCCTCTCCTCCCCTCCCCTCCCCTCCCCTCCCCTCCCCGGGGCTGGCCGTGAAGGATTTTCCCCTGTGACTTTGTCTGTTCGCTTCCTCCTCTTCCTGAGGTTTTGTGCCCGGCCCGGACATCATCCCCCTCGCTCAGTTTTAGCCGGGACCTTCCTGGGTGAGGATGAGACGCCCGCTCCAGCCAGCTCAGCTGCCAGAACAATCCGTACGGTGGACCCGCCACTTCTTCTGGGCTCAGAGGCCTTCCATCCATTCCCTCTCTTCACTCTTTCAGCATCACATTTGGGGTCGGCAAAGTCCCGCCGTAAGGGGCCAGAGAGGACCTGTTTGCAGCTCTGGTGGCCATCAGGTCTCCGTCGCAGCCCTGGACAACACGTAAATAAACGTGTGGCTGTGCTCCAAGGAACTTTACGGACAGACGTGGGCCGTGGGTGGGATTCGGCCCGCGAGCTGTGGTTTGCAAACCCCCCTGTGTCTCAGCCGCCTGGCTACTCAAGGTGAAGCCCACGGACCCACGACATCAGTGAGCCCGGGGAGCCTGTTAGAAACGCAGAATCTCAGGCGCCTCCCTAGACCCCCTGTGTCAGAGCCTTTAACACAGTCCCCTGCAGTGGGTGTGCGGGGGGGTGCGTGCAGGGGAGCCTGAGAAGGGCCGGCCTGTGCATATGGTGGCTCACTCTCTTTGCCGGAGGAGGCACCGCATTGTCTGGCCGATGAGGAAGCCGAGGCTCACAGAGAGGCCAGGTGCCCAAGGTCATGGGCCAAGATTGCGCCAAGTTCAGAGCCTTGACCTCCATGTCCTACGGGCACCAAACGGACACAGGTCTCTCAGAAATCCACACAGATGCCACCTCAGTCTGTATGGGGAGAACCCTCTTGCCCACCCCCCACCCGCCACCACGTCCCCATCTCCGGCCAGGGGGGTGGCTTTTCCCGTCTGCCAGGGAGACGGTGCGGGGAATCTGTTGCTTGCCTTGCTCTCTATCTGCCGGGGGCTTCTCTGCTGAGGGGAGGGGGTGCCGCAGAAGCCCGGGGCTTGCCCTGTGTCTGGCACCTGCACCCCCCACTCCCCAGCTCCCTGTGTCCCTTCCCATCTTCTCCAGCCCTCGGCCCTTCTCTCTGAGAACCGCAGACGCTCATTGATCCAGACGCTTGAAAACATGTGGTCAGAGCTGTGGACAAGGGATCCACGGTGCGTCACGCCTTGTTCCCCACCGGCTGGGTGTGGGATCCTCGATTCATTATCGGACCTCCCCTGGGCACACACCATGTGCCAGGCTCCGGGCCAGAAGCAGACGTGAACAAGAGGGCTCAGCGCTAAACCAGAAGGCGGGGGACCGAGGCCCGGCTGGGCAGAGAAGCCAACATCTCAGACCCACGGGGAGCCAGACAAAGGAGGCTGTGGGTAGCGTGACTCAAGGAGAGCATTCCTGCACCTCCTGGAAGAGGTGGCTGTGGCACGAGGCGACATTCCAACAGGCAGCAGAGGGGGGAGACACCCTGCAGCATTTGAAGGGCCTGGAATGCCAAGGAGAAAAACCTGAAAGTCTTGGCATGAGCCTGACACCATGTGGGTCTGGGTCGGGGCCCTGCCTCTTGCAAGCTGGACGGCTTTGGGTCACGGTCAGCGCTCAATAAAGAATACTGCTGTTATTGCTGTTATTATTATCACAGTAGTATCATTGTTGTTGACAGGGAAGTAGACGCCCCCCTGTTTCTGCCAACTCGGAGCAGCTCAGTTTCCCTTATTCTAGAAGGGAAACCAGATCAGAGAAATTACCTGTTCCTTATTTTATCCGTCAGGATGAAGATTGACGGAGAAAGAAGTCAAATAACAGTGGCTTCAACAAGATTGATGGTTCTTTCTCACTGCCATAACAGAAGTCCGGGGGGAGGCAGTCCACTTTCGGTATACAACCTTTTCCTCATGGCCCAAAATGGCTGCTTGAGCACCGGCCATCATGTTCACCTTGCGGCCAGCCAGAAGCAAGCAAGGAGGAAGAAGAGGCACAGGGGTACCTACCAGCTGTGTTTCAAAGAGGTTTCCTTGCAGCTGTTCTCTGCTTACATCTCAGTGACCAAAACTTAGTCACTCGGCTACACCTAGCTACAAGGGAGGTTGAGAAAGAGAGTCTTTATTTTGGAAGGTCACGAACCCGGTGAAAAATTGGGAGTTTCATTAGTAAGAAAGAACAAACACGTTCAGGGCAAGCAACTCCTGGTCTCCACTCCCCAATATTTTGGGGGTGGTCTCCCAGGGCAGCCTGGGACCCACCTACTGGAGGATTATCTTCGGAGGAACCCAGACCTGGTGAGGAGGAGCCCACACACACTTTCCCATAGTGCTCTGCAGCATCCCTCCATCCTCAGGCTGTGGACGAGATGAAGAGTCCAGGTTCAGAGCAAGGAGTCCCTCCAAGGTCATTCAGCTGGCCAGGGACAGCAGGTGGGTTCTGGGAGGCCACGCTCGGACCACTTCCCAACATAGCTCACCTTGAGCTGTTGAGAATGTGTTCCTTCTCTTTCTGTCTTTCTTGTCTCCACTTTTTGTCTGTTCCTCTGGCTGTTTCTCTCTCCCCTCCACCTACAAACACATATATATATATTCATATACATATACGTATGTGTATATGTATACATGCATATGCATATGCATGCACATACATACACATATACACGTACATGTACATATACATATACACATATATATACATTTACATGTACACATACATATACATATGCATATACATATACACATATGTATACACATGCATATACACCTACACGTACATATACATATGCACGTACATGTACACGTACATATACACATACATATGCACATACATATATGTATACATATACATGCAAATGCATGTGCATGCACATACATACACATATACATACACATACATGCACACGTACATATACATAATACATGTACACGTACACATACACATACATGTACACATATGTGTACACGTACACATAAGTATACATACACACATACATGTACACATACACAGACATATACATGTGCGCGTACAAATACATATGTGCATATGCATACACATACATATACACGTACACGTATGTATACACGTACACATATGTATACATACACACATACATGTACACGTACATATACACATACACAGACATATACATGTACATTACACATACATATACGTATACATATATACATATGAACACATGCATGTACACATACATATACATATACATGTACATATACACATACATGTACACATACGCACGAACATACATGTACATATACATGTACACGTGTGCATACGTGTATGTGTGTATAATTGCATGCACATGTACATATACACAAACATGTACATACACACGTACACGTACATATACACATACACATACATATACACATACGCATACATATACATATACACATACACATACACATACACATACACACGTCTCTCTACATATAGGTGTCTCTCCCTCTCCCTCCTTTCCCCTCCCCTCTTGAAAAACAATTCAAACCTTCACCTCGCCATGGTCCACCCTTCCCATACAGGGCGCTCAGAATGAGCCCAGGCACCCCTGCTTACCCCTTCCCCAAGCAGGACCCCACCCATGGTCGTGTCCCCCAGTCCCCACCGAGGAAGCCCTGGTGCCGTGTGCTTACGGCAGGGTGACAGGCACGCGGCAGCTTGGTAGTGGGCCAGGACTCTGCTGGAAGATGCTGGGAGCCGGATGTCTCTGAGCCCTGAGGAGCATGTCCGCACCTGCCCCAGGCATCTGGTGCTGTGCCGCCCTCCCTGCAGCCATCAGGGCCCTGTGCAGGCAAATATCTTTAGGACGCCAGCCTGGGGAGAAGGACGGTGGCCCTTGTAGACAGACATCACCGAACTTTGGCAACAGCCTGGTGTGTGCACACAGATAACACCCTGGCTCACCAGCGAGGAACTAAGGTTTAGGGGCCACCTAGCCGGAGCCACTGGTTTGAACCCCAACAGACAGGAGCAAAGCCAGGATTTGAACCAGGGTGGCTCCAGGGTCCTGACTCTTAAGCAGGGTCCTCCCAGTCTCATCCCGGGGAGTTGCGGGGTCCTTGGATCCCAGCAGAGGCCCCGGGGTGATCCTGACAGGGGTGACGGAAACGGGGTAATTTTCACACCCCGAGGCATGCGTGTGGACGCATGGCAGCACACACTCAGGGCACACACGCACGAGCATGTGCACACACCTGCCCACTCACAGGCACACGCACAGGCAGGCGCGGGCAGACACGCACGCACGCACAAGTATACCTACGCACGCACACACTATGTTCTCGGTGGGGACACGCCGTCTTTCTGACCACAGTATGGGGCGGGGGACAGTTTCCAACCATTTCTTTCTGTCACCTGCCCTGCGCTGGGGACTCGGTGGAGGGTGGAGGAGAGCAAAGGGCCCAGAACAAAGTCAGTCCCCGAGATCTGACTCCCTGATCCAACCGGCACTCTTCAGACCCCCACGTGGAGGTCTCTGGAGGTCTTTTGGAGCCATCCGGCTCAGTCTCCACCTTACAGAACCTTCTCCTAACCACAGCCTATGTGCTTGAATGCCCCCGGGGGTGGGGAGCTCACTACATTCCTGGGCGCCCACCCCGGAGCCAGGCAGTTCACGACATCAGAAGGTTCCTCTCTTGCCAGCCACGTGGCTTGAAGCCAGCCGCCTCATCTGTCCGTGCCTCAGTTTATACAACCGTGGGCGGGCTTCTCCTACCCACCAGCAATCTGGCCTTGGCCACTGTGAGGCTCAAACGCCGTTGGGCACAGACAGCTCTTCCCCAAAGAGGCCAACACGCAAGAGTGCTTATTCTTCATCACGGCCTCGTCCAAAGCCAGCAAGCGCTTTCCTGTCTGGAACACGGAGTTCCCACCACACAGAGGGGACAAGCAGGGGAGGGGCAGAGAGAAGGAGAGACAGAATCCCAAGCAGGCTCTGCGCCATCAGTGTGGAGCCCGATGCGGGGCTCGAACTCACAAACCAAGAGTTCGTGACCTGAGCCCAGATCAAGAGTCGGACGCCCAAGCGACTGTGCCAACCCGGCGCCCCCGTGATTGTCCGTCTCAAACAAACTATTCGATAGACAGGAAAGCAGAGGCCCAGAGAGGGCAAGTCACTTGGCCAAGGTCACACAGCCTGCAAGACCCAGACCGTGTCAACCCATCTCAACCCCCATTTCAGGGAAAGGAGAGGACTTGATGAATCCACACAGAGTCCCCCAGTACAGGGAACACCCCATCTCTGTCCTTCAACAACATACACCCAGCCCACTGGGTGCTGGGTTAACTCCTCCTTTTGCAGATGATCCCCGGCAGAAAACTCCTCCAGAGACAAGGAAAAATATTTCCCCCAAACCTATTTACTTTTCAAATTTCAGTTGCCATAACAACTCGGCACAACTATTTATGTGAAACCTTCCCCTTCCAAGTCTTGCCGAGCACCACACTCTGTGGAGAGGACAACTCAGCCCTTTCAATAACAACACATTTTTTCAATCAATTTGGGTCTGGGATTTTTTTTTTCTATAAACACACATAAAATATGTTGTGCAAAACTCTTAAAAGCTAACAGGGAAATGCCGGGTTTTATCGACCTATTCCTCTCTAATTGCCCCCCATAGATGCTCTCTGAAGCATGCTAGTGACAGAAGTGGCCGGCCAGCTCGCTTTTGAAAAAAATTCCTTTGAATTATTTCCATTCCCGGTCATCTGGGGAGCGCCCCAAGTCGGCCGGGGTCCCGATGGAGCCCTGAGCGCTAGCTTCGGCTCAGACTCTGCCCGTCACAGGCTGTGCGTCCTTGGCAAAGCCGGCGCGGGGCTCGGGCCCAGAAAGGGTCGCATCTGGGCCATCTGGGCCCCCCACCCAAAGTTGGGGGGGAGGGTCCTTAAGGCAAGGGCTCCATCCGAGGCGTCCTGCAGATGTCCTGGGATATGGCAGCTTCAGGTTTGGGATCTTGGAGACGATCCCCCGTCTCAGATTTTCTGTTCCAGGCTCCATGGAAGCCTTCACACGAGCCTTTACCTTGGCCTGGAACCTTCTCCTGGTGTCTCTGCTGCCGTCTTGAAATCCTTCATCATTTTTGAACAAGAGGGCTCACGTTTTCATGATGCAGCTGGCCCCACAAATTCCACGGCCTCTCGGGCCAGACCCTGTTCGGGCACACTGTGTATATCAAATCGTTTCATCCCAGACAAGGAGGGATCGGACGCAGGCTTAGCTGTGATCTATGCTGTACAGGCAAGGAAACTGAGTCCCGAGAGGTCAAAGGCCATCACCATCCCTAACAGGCCGTTATGTATTAGCTGTTCCAAGTGCTGTTCCAAGCACTTTTCCTGTCTTTGCTCATCTAATCCTCATGACGGCCATTAAGATGGGAACTAGTACCATCTCTATTTTCCAGAGGCGCAGAGAGGTTAGGCAACTTGCTCAAGGTCACACAGCAAGTAAGTGGAGGAGCCATGCTTTCCCGAGAGGCCCATTCAACCTCCCCCCTACAAGCCTGCAGTAGTTTCCTCACTAGGTCCTGGCCTCTGGGCCTACCTCTTCCAGCTCACCCTTAGCATGGTAACCAGAACTATCCATCTCACTTCATCTGGCCTCTAGGCATGCCAGTTTCTGGCTGCAAATCCCCCCATGGCTCCCGATGCTCTCAAGAAGCATCTAATCTCCTTGGCCTGACTATTGAGACCTTCACTGATATGGCCGATGCTGACCTCTACAGCCTCAGCACCCAGCTTGCCCCATGGCATGCCCTGCCCTGCAGACGGCCCGCAGTGAGATCTCCGTATACCCCTGAATTGTCAAGTTAGGGACCACTAGCTCCCTGCAGAGATCCCAGCACCCAGGCCCTCTTGAAACCTTGCTGATCTGAACTGAACTGTCTAGCTTAGGCCATGCTGGGCGTCACCCCCAACACTCCTTGTCCTTCACCCGGTTAGCCAGGATGCTAACTCCTCAACCCAGCTCCTTCCCTCTGTCCCCTGACAGCACTTGAGCAAAGGCCACCTTACTGTTCACACAGACGCCCGCTCGACTCCACCTTCTCCCCAGCTTCTCTGCCTCCAGCCACGCCCCTTCCAGTCGATTCTCCACACTCCAGCTGGAGAAACATTTTCAAAGCACAAACCTGATCACTTCACTCTCTGCTTAACACCCATCGTTCTCAAAACGAAATCTAAAAAGCTAACAAGGCTGAGAAGCTTCCATATGTGACCCCGCTGACCTCAGCAGGCAGGTCTCCACACGCCAAGCACCCCAGGCCACCCTGAGTCATTTCCAGTCTCAGCCTCCATAAGCTGTTTCTTCTGGCTTGGCTGCCCCAAGTCCTAATCTACCCACTTCTGCCTCAGCTAACCAGCTGGTCTTCTGGAAACTTTCCTGACTCCTACCCCTCCCCTCAAAGCAAAGTCAGGCTCCCAGAGCCCCCTGCCTTCCCCATCAAAACATGTATCACACTATTATAAGCACTGGTCCGCATGTCTGTCCCCTGTCCCCACACTGAAGGTGAGCTTCCTGAGAGCAGAGGCCATATTTTGTTCCTTCACGTGCTTTCCATGGTTGGAATATAGAAAGTTCTCAATAAATAGATAGATGAATAGTGGATAGGTAGATGTGTGGACGGATGGGCGGATGAATGGACGGATGGATAGATGGATGGATAGATGGGTGAACGAAAGTATAAATAGATGAAAGAAAACTCCAGCCGTCATCTTATAACAGTTAATGTTTGGATGGTAAGGTACTCAAAGCTCTGAGTTTGTAGCAAGCAATCCGTGTTTATTGAACTAATGGTTAAGTGGATGTCTCAGAGCAGCTGGTCATCAACTGTCCAGAGCCTCTGTTTTTCCTCTTGTTCGTTCCATTCTCTCCCCCCTCCCCCCTCCTCAGTCTCCCAGCCTTCCATTGCTTCCGGCAGTTGACACGTGACTCAAAGTGGCCCAGTTCCCCAGATCCATGCCTGCGCATTAATTATTGAGTGATATAATCCAAATTTATCTAATGAATTAATAATAGGCCATAGGGGTATTTTAATAATGGAATACTTGGAGTGATGTTTTGATAATTACAGCAGGCTTTCATAATTACACCACGGCTGTGAAAATAAAGTCAAAATCAATTAGATGGTGTGCAATGACACCCCAGGAATGCCCCCTCAAAGCTTCAATGGATATACCCACCAGGGTCAGGACGATCAATTTATCTCTGAGCCAGCTAGGGTCTGGGGGCCGAGATTTTCTCAGGATTGTACAGAGGGGAGAGATTCCAGGGAGGACAAGGGAAGGAATGTCACTGAAATACATCAAATGTTTGAGTCAGAAAATGCCTTACAGGCCAGCAAAAGAAGCCTCTGGTCTCACAGATGAGAAGACAGAGGCTCCAAGTGCAACAATGACTCACTAAGTCCTCCTCAAACCTTTAAGAAGCTGGACCACCTCTCTGGACTCCTCTTCCTGTGCTCTCTTGGTCCTAGACCACTCACATGTCCTCCTTCTGCCGTGACAAACCCTCCGTGGCCTGGGTGAGTTCTGCCCATGCCTCCTGTCTCCACCCCCACGACCCACCATATGGACAACCGAACCATCTATCGTTCATGGATGTGGACTTCTCCACACCTCTGCACTTGCCTCTGCCTAGGATGCCCTTCCCCATCCCACCCGCAAGCTCTCATGTCTGCGTGTCAAAGTCCTCCCGAAGGGGATGACGTCCCTTCCTCCTGCCCTCGAGCGCCCCCACTATGTGATGACGGCACATCTGTCTGCTCTAAAACACTGGGAGCTCCGTTAAGGTGAGGACAAGTCCTGGGAATTCATTTTCTCTCCTGGGGATGTTCACACGGGGCCTGACAAACAGAAAATGCAAAATACAGGCTCATTCAAGGCCAGATGGTGGAGGGAGAGGGAGGAGAGAAAGGAAAGAAGCGAAATAAGAAAGGTTGGTCCTGGAGTTATTTCCAGGATGGACTTCACCAAGGCCACCAAAAGGACATCTGGGCTTAAAAGTGCTGGCTTAGGGACATCTCACGGAAATTTTAAGCCACAAGGAAAGTGCATTAAAGCAAGAGAAATCTTTCAGGACAACGAATGCTAACGATGGTAATTTCGTAGATTCTGAATCATCACACACCCCCAACACACACACAGAGAATCAGGAAGTCCGGGCTATTGACCCCAAGGTCCTTGGTAAGATGTGTCCTCAAAAAGGCACTTGAACTTGTCACAGATACTGCCCCAAACGGATGCCGCCCATGCCGAGCTGACGGGCAGCAGCTGGGGCTGCACCAGGCATGATTATGACGTGTTTCTTCAGACCCTGTGGTGGTCCCACCACTGGTAACCACAGAGCCAAGGTCAAACTGCAGGTGCCAGCCAGGCTTCGCCACCTTTGCACAGTTAGGTGAGGGTCAAGCGTCCTTGTTCCGGCTCTCTTTCCCCCCACTTCCTCCCTGACTCCACTACCAAACAGGATCTGTTGATTTAAGCTCTGCACTTTATCCTGAGAGGCAGCGTAACGCTACAGCTGAAAACACAGACCCTGGAATCAGCCTTTCAGGTTCAAATTCCAGCGCGGTCACTTAGCAGCTACGTGACCTTGGGCAAGCGTCTCAGCCTCTCTGTGCTTAAGGGTGGTTGGAGGAACAACTAATGCGCCGATTTCCTTAAAACCCTGGATTAGGGGAAGTCTCTGTTCTCACCGCCTCTGCGAAGAGCCCTTTGATTTGCAAGGCCCTCCCTGCCTCTCGATGTGGATTGGATGGCACTGGCTCCTCCCACCATTCAGTTGGGCACCTCCCCCACAAGTACCCAATCAGCAGAGTCCATTCATTGGCGAGGCGCGCGTCCTTGACTCAAGCCACCAATCAGAGCTAAGGAGGGTCATTAACAGCAAATATTAACCGGGATTCCTGTGATCTTATTGTGGCAGACGTTGATTCCTGGGGCCGAGTCTCGCTGGTGGGCAGAAGAGACAATGAAACTACAGAGTCTGGGATCCTGGGGAAGAGGAGACAGGTGCCCTCCCTCCCCCAAAAGCCGGGTTAGAAGCCTTCTCCCTCGGCACGTGGAACACCCCCTGCTCACTCCTGTTCTAACATGAGGTAAACCGAGGATCCTGAGCGTAGGCATGGAGCCCGGTTCAAACCCTAATGCCAGTCCTCCCTTCCTGGAGTAGCTGCCCTTCATGGCTTGCCCCCCAGGCTCTCCACCTGGAAAGCAGACCACCGAGGACCTGACCCGGGGAAGGTTCTGGGATTTCAGTGTAGTCAGACGTGCCCGGGGCCTGGCACACGGGAGGGGCTCCGGAAGAGATGCCAGCCACTCTGAGGGTGCCGGGTACCTCCTTCTCTCCTAACGGGCTGTTTCAACGCCTGTGTGCTTCCAGGCTGGGCTCCTAAGGCAGGGCTGGTGTTGATCACCGTGCCCTCAGCCCACTGTGCAAGGCTGGGCACGAAGTGGAAAGGAATGAACGAAGAGGGCGGGGAGCAGGAGGAAGGGAGAGAGAGAAAAAGCTCCAGTCTCCTTAAAATACTGAAAGCCCAGCTGCCCCGGTCTCAAAGAGTGCCCGGAATGGGCGACAGAAACCGGCCATAAGCGCTTCACTTTACAGACACAGAGCCCGGGGAGAGGCTGTGACTTCCCCAGGGTCACACCGCAGAGGGTGGCCTGAACAGGCCCCAGCAGAGAGCTGCCTCCTCCAACGCCCCCCCCCCCCCCCCCCCCCCCCCCCCCCCGGCCTGTCTCCTGCCACCTGGCCTCCCCCCTCCCCCCCCCCCCCCCCCCGCAGGCCAACACGTGACACCCCTTCCTGTCTGGAGGAGACGCCACCCCCAAGCCAGGTGCTCCCCTCGGGTGTCTCCTTCCCCCGATGGGCTGGGCCCCTTCAGAAAATATCCTGAGGCCTCCAGGCCGGAAGAAATGAGGTGACTCAGGGCCAGGTGGGGGGAGGAAGGAGGGGCAGCTCTGAGAGAAGGAGGCTGGGGGCGCAGGTGGGGGACTTCTTTGTAAGTGAGTCAGGAAAACAAGCTTCTCTCCCAATCACATCAGGAATCTCTTGGCCCCAACTCAAGTATGCAGGACGCGAGCGTTAGTTTCCTGTAACGCTGCAGCACGGGGCTCACGCGATCTAGGTTCTGAGCCCGCCTGCCGTGGCACTCACATTGTGGGGGGACCCGCGTGGCACCCCTCCTCCCGCCCCCCCCCGACTGCTGCTGCTCTTCTGACTGCTCCCACCCTGGGGGTGGGGGGAGCCTCTTGTCTTATTTGGGGGCTGAAGGCGGGGGGGGCAATACACTGGTCATATTACAAGTGAGGAAGTTGAGGCCCCGGCGGGGGAAATGCCTCACCCATAAGAGGCAAAAAGGGGTCACAAATTGGGGCACCTGGGTGGCTCAGTCAGTTGAGCGTCAGACTTCCGCTCAGGTCATGATCTCGCGGTTTGTGAGTTCGAGCCCTGAGTTCGAGCCCCGCGTCGGGCTCTGTGCTGACAGAGTGGAGCCTGCTTTGCATCTCCCTCTCTCTCTGTCTCCCCGCTACCGCTCACACTCTGTCTCTCAAGGATAAATAGACATTAAAAAAATGTTTAAGAGAGAATTTAGGAACATGGGGAGCCCCCCCCCCAAGTGGGAGACCAGGGAGGGCCCCGTGGAGCTGCCCCATAGGAAGTCCCAGAGGAGAGGAAAGGTTGGAGAGGAGGAGTGAGATCTGGGGCAACCAAGCTGAGGCAATGAGACAAGTTACCAGGGGTCAAGGATGGACGGCCTTGGGGAGGATCTCGGCCCCCCTGTCTGGGCCGTCTCCATACCCAAAGCTCCTCCCTGCTGTGGGCCCCCCACGCCTACCTGTCCCCCGGGATTATGAGTATAGCCCACTGGCCTATCCCCTTCCCTTGGCTCTGTGGTCACAAACCAGCTTGGGCCCCGACATGTCCCTTCCTTCTCTGGACATCAGACCCCTCTCCTCCCGGACAAGCTCTGAGAAAAGCTCCTGCTGAGAGAGAGAAACTCAGAGGCCAGCAGAGCCAACAGACCCGGATGCTGACTCCAGGCCTGGTGGAGACATAAGTAATGACGGAAAGGAGCTTTGTTGGAGAGGTACCCACCCAGCCCCCCAGCTCTCTGGCATATACCTGGAACCATTCGTCCTTTATCTGACCCTCAGAGAGATCCACCTGCCTGGCTGTGCCCTCTCTCCGCTGTGACCAGGAGGGGCTTTGAACTCACAAGCCAGGTTGCAGGCTCCTCAGCAGATCAACAGGGGACAGAGTGCGTGTGGGGTGGTTCTCGGTCCGAAAGTGGCTCCGGCAAAGAAAAACACCTTTGAGAGGCTGTCCCAAAAAACACGTCCACAGAATAAGAACATTCAAAACAACTTTGCTTGCTTGGGTTGGGCTGTTTTGCTTTGGGTTTCTTTGCAGCTTTATCGAGGGCCAGGCAAGGACGATTCCTCCGTTTACGGCGGTTTCCCCGGGTGGGTGGGTTTTCCCCGGATGGGACCGCGCCGGCCCCCACCGGACGCCAAGGGGAGGCAAGGGCAATGCTTGAGGTCAGATGCCTTGCGGACCTATGAGGTCCTCTCAACCTGAGTCCAGGGCTGGGTGTGATGGTGAAGGGACACCATGTTCCCAGAGCAACACGGAGGAAGGCAGGCGGGAGCCTGAGAGCCCGGGCACCCTGGAGCGATAGAGGAGGAGGAGGGAGGAGGGGAGGTAAAGAGTGGCAGAGGGGTAAACTGAGGCCAGAGGAGGGTACATGACAGCCAGGAATTCAGGTTACCCTTCCTTCCTTCTTTCCTTCCTTCCTCTCTTCCTTTCTCTCTCTTTCTCTCTCTCTCTCTCTCTCTCTCTCTCTCTGTGTCTTTCTTTCATAGTAATTGATATACTACCACTGTTACTCATTTAAAAGATACAAAAGGATGCATACTGGAAAGTCTCCCTCCTGGTTGCACAACTCTGGCAGCATTTAAACCCGTGGACTTGTACGCTTGAAATCGGTGAATTACACAGTAGGAAAGTTATGTCTCCATAAAGCTGCTGAAGAAAGAAAAGGCCTCCCTCCTGTCTACCTCCCTCCCGACCTCCCCCCGCCCCCACACTCTATTTTCCTAACCGAAGTCAGTTAGGCATCCGATTTGGGCTTAGGCCATGATCTCACGGCACGTGGGTTCGAGCCCCACGTTAGGCTCTGTGCTAACAATTCAGAGCCTGGAGCCTGCTTTGGATTCTGTGTTCTCCCTCTCTCTCTGGCCCTCCCCCCTCGCACTCTGTGTCTCAAAAATGAATAAACATTAAAAAAATTTTTTTCAAGCACCTACTATGTATCGATCACGCAGACCTCTATCACTTGTTACACACCTGACATTCAGTGAAGCCCTAATGATTAAGGCCACTTTCCAGGCTGGGAGGAAAGCTGAGCATCTTAAGACGATCCCCACCCCAAGACCCCCACCAAGTGGGTGACCAGACCGCTCTCACAGAGCCCCCCTGCTCCCCTCTTGCATAACTACTGAACCCATCAGCCAGCAGAATTGGGGCCTCCTGGGAAATACACACGGATGCTGGGGCCAACAGAGACACAGGACCCAGCCCCCCCACCCACCCAACTCCCACTTTTTTCTAGCTCTTCTCTCTTCGTCAGTTTGGCTTTGCTTAGACTCCTTTAGTCTTGTCCTAGAACCTCTCCTCAAGTTTGTTTGGGTTTTTTTTTTTTTTTTTATGACAGCTTCTTTAGAGAGCTTTTTTAAGAAGCAGTTTTATTGATGATTGCACAAAGAAATAAATGAGAGAGAAGAGACAAATCTCCCGTACAGAAGAACTCCAAATAATTTATGTAGCTACTCTGCCCTCAAGGAAGTGGAGTTCTAACTCCCTAGTCCTTCATGGCAGGCTACGCCAAGTGAGTTGCTTTCAAAGAGTGCCCTGTGCCAAGGGTTCCTCAGCCGGGTGACCAAGGTCCCCAGCATCGATCGGTGATACGTCCCGGTGATAGCCCGTGTCCTTGACACTATGTTTTGAGACCGACACCTCACTGCTGTTGTAGTCTTCCTCCCCAAAAACCCACAGCCCTTGTCTCAGCAGGAGAAGAATCTCAGACAAATTCAAATCAAGAGGCGTTCAGCAAAACACCTGACCCCGTGCTCTTCAAAAGTGTCCAGATCATTAAGGACAGGCCAAGTCTGAGAAACTGTGGCAGCTCAGGCGAGCGGAGGGGGGCACGACAGGGAAATGTAAAGTGGCGTCCTAGGTGGGATCCCGGCAACAGGAAAAGAGTCTTGGGGAAACCCAGCGAAGTTCAAAACAAGTCTGAACTTTCGCTGCGAATCATGCATCCACATTGGTTCATTCGTTGCCACAAAGGCACCGTGCTAGTGTGAGGTCCTAAAACAGAGGAGAAGGGTGGAGGGTACGCAGGGACTCTTCACGCTGCATTTGCAGCTTTTCTGTACGTCTTCACCTTTTCTAAAACTTAAGGTCTATTTAACAGGAAACAAAAGCAGCTTTGCGGAGATCTGATTCACATAGCAGTCAACACACCCGTTTACGGTGCACCTGCAACAGTTTGTAGCGTTTTTTACAGATCCTGGCAGCCATCACCCGAGTCAGTTTCCAAACATTTTCGCGGCCGGAAAGAAACTCTGTATCCTGTCACTATCACCTCCCTGCCCATCCCTCTACCACTACCTCTAGCCCCTGACCACCACCCACTGTCTGTCTCCATAGGCCTCCCTACTCTGGACAGTTGCTATCAATAGAATGATGCAATACGTGGCCTTTGTGGCCTCTTGCAATTAGCATGGTGATTTCTAGATTCATCCATGTTGTGTTAGTGCTTTATCCCTCTTTTTCATGGCCGAACAATATTCCAGCATATGGATAGAGCACAGTTTGGTGTATCCATTCATCCGTTCATGGGCACGTGAGTCGTTTCCCCCTTTTTGGCGGCTATGAATGATGCCGCCGTGAACATCCGTGTGCATGCTGTTGTGCGGACATGCATTTCATTTTCCTCGGGGAAATATCTGGGAGTGGAATTGCCAGGGGACAGGCCAACCCCAGGTTTGAGAAACAGCTAGACTGCTTTCCAAACTGACTGCACTGCTCTGTTCTGATCCTCCCCCAGTGTCCAAACGCACCGTTGCTGGGACCACGGGCTCACACGTAGGTAGCATCTTGAATCCTCACCGGAACCGGCAAAAGAATGGGCATGACTACCACCCCGTCTTCCAGATGAGGAAACTGAGGCTCAGAGAGGTAGAGCCACCGGCCCAGGTCCCTCAGCCCGTGTCCCAGGATTCCAACCTAACTGCCTGGCCCAGAACCACATCACCAGGAGGCTGATGTTTTGGAGCCTGAGAGGAGAAACTCGGGCTGGGGCACCTCTAGCACCAAGGGGACCCTCCCCCCTGGCTGACAGGTGATCCTGGAAGAACATTTACCCCGGGGGCTCCGTGGCTGATTGGGGAAAGGCCTCAGGGGCTGTAACTGGAGAGGCGGGTCTTGGGGCCCGGGAGGAAAAGCACAAAGGGTCCTTTGTCCTGCCCATTGTTTGGACTCGAAGCCCTCCTTGCTGTGCCCCTCAGACCAGCAAGGGGCACACAGGGTCTGCAGAGCAGCTGGGCATTCTCCAGTTTTCCGGGGGCCCCCTGGTGAGGGGGGGGGGGCGGAGGACTCACTAGTGGGGGCTGGGAAATACTGGGGGTTTAGTAGATACTCAGTGTCTGGGAAGCCATCCCCCTGGCGTTTTCCCCTAACCTTTTGTTCTTGATTGCAAAGACAGCCGACAGACACATGCCCCCAAAAAGGCAACGAAACACCCCCCAAGGGTGTCTGTATTCAGCCTCCCACCCCGAGCGCACAGCCATGTCAATACTCTTCTGTATCTGTCCAGACAGTTTTTCTTGCTTACGTGTGAAAGCATGTGCGGGCACACATGTGTTCCTTTTTCCCATTCGCGTGGCAGCTTTCAATATCCACTCTTGATTTTCTTTCACTGTAGGACGCCCCGTGGGATCCTTCTGTATCAGTTCAAGGACAGTGTCTTCCTTCTGCTCAGTGACTGCGTGAGAGCTCCCTTTACTCACCTAGCCCGTCCGTGTGTAAGTTGTTCCTGTGTTTCTGCTACTGTAAATGATACCGAATTGTCTTGCACACAGGTCTTGGCTCACGAGTCTGAGAACATGCTGTGGGTGCCTGCTTGCCTACAGTATCATTGGTTTTGCTTCCCCGTGCAGGGGTGGCCCCAGTGCCACCGGCTCAGCCAGCCGGGCTTGGGAGTGCTGTGTACCCAGGATCTCACCCGCAGAAATGGGACCGTGACCCCGATCTTATAGAAGTAGGGACATTAGAGACATTTAGGGCTGAGGTGCTAAGGTGCCAGCCCATACGAGCCACAGCCCGAACCCAGCCCCCTCGTGGGCCCCCCAAAAGTCTCTCTAGATGGGCAGCCACAAGGCCCCCCACTCCATTGATTTGGAGAGTGTGGCCCCAAAAGGTAAAAGTCTGCAGGCACAGACAGAGGCGTTCCAGGGTTTGGGAGACGCTGCTCGTGACTCTGAGTGATGCCACCTCAAACACTTATTGTCATAAAGGAAGTTATTCAAACACAATCAATTAGGCACCCGTATTAGCATATTTTTCATTGTAATACACCCGCAAAGAGGAAATTCTAGAGACTGTTTATGGCTGTTCTGAGCTAATATTTGTTAAAGTGATTAATATGTTTTTCAAATATCTGTGACAAGCATGGCAGGCGTTATTTATCTCCACCGGCAGGAGCCTGAAAGGGTGAGGGCCGGAAGTCACCGAGACGGGGCACCAGGTACGGGCCTCAGGGGCCGCCGGGGACCGTGTCTCCCTCCCTTCCCCCTGCCCCCAAGGCCTTGTGCCTTCCCTTCTCCCCATCTTCCTGGTCCCCTCCAGACCCACGCTTCAAGAGACGCCTGCACCCTCCCTGCTTCTGTTGTTCACCTTCCAGTCCTTGCTTTTAAAGACTCATGAGGAAATACCCAAAGCATTTGGAACCTTCTAGAACAGCACCGCCCAAAAGAACCTTCCGCGAAAATGGAAACGGTATCTGTATATCTGCACTGCCCAATTTGGGAGCCACTGGCCACGTGCAGCTCGTGAGCCCTCAAAGCGGGGACTGGCGTGGCTGAGGAGCCAACGTTTTAATTGTGTGTACTTTTCATTAGTTTACGTCTAAATGTAAGTAACCACACAGGACTAATGGCTACCGCACGGAAGCCGGCTACCGATTTTTTTTTTTTTTTTTTGCTTCCGATTTTTTTAAGTCATTAAATGTTATGGATCTATTACCCTTTTTCCTCTGCAGAGTTTATCACTGCCTTGAATATTTATGTCTCGGTATTTATCTTCCCCTTTCACGGCTTTATGCTTTTATCCCATGTGGATGAATCCACAAGCAAAATTTTTCACTTTTGAAAACTTTACATGGACGGTGATCCATTCTGTGCATCATTCTCCAACTTGGTTGTTTTGTTTTGTGTTGTTTTGTTTTTTGCTCAGTCTTCTTTTCCCAACTGACACAGCACTGGTTCATTTTCACCAACGTGTAATATTCCACTGTGAGCACACTTCCATTTACTTCTCATCCTTGTATTGAGGAACGTTTGTTACTAACCACACAGTGGTGAACATCTTGGAACGCGTCCCTCTGGGCAACAGCTAACATTTCTAGAGGATAGTGACTAAATAGCAATGATTAGGTCGGTAAGGTACCTTTAACTGTCTTGGATGCTCCCCAATGGCTCTCCAACATGATTCTGCCAACTTACACTCCCACCTGCTGCAGAGAAAAGCTGCTTCCCCACAGGCTCATTGACACTTGGTATTCTCAAGTTTTAAAATTTCTGTGAAGCAGATGGGTAATATCTTGTGGGTGTTTCCATTTGTATTCCCTGATCACTAGTGAGGTTACGTATCTTTCATGACTATCAGTCATCGGGGTTTTCTGTTTTGAGAACCGTCAGGTTGTACTCACTGCCTGTTTTTCCACTGGATGGTTAGTGTTGTTCTTATTGATTTGTAAGTGCTCTTTACATATTAGGGATTCAAGCCTCACTCAGTTATATGTGTTCAGATATCCTTTTCTAGTTTTTGTCTTCTTGTTTAACTTATTTATAACTTTGGCTGAAAAGAAATTTTAAACTTTAAGGTAGTCAAACCTAGCAATCTTGTTCTTTAGGGTTTATGTTTTTTGTGCTATGATTAAGAAACCTTCCTTTAGCCCAGGATTATAAAAGACGATCTGCATTTCCATCTAGAACTCTAAGATGTTAGCTGTTTGCATTTAGGTCTCTAATGCATCTTGAATCTATCTGTTTGTGTGTATGTGTTCTGTGCGAGTTTGGGATTAAACATAATGTAGTTTATATTAGTTGCCTATGCTGCATGACAAAGTTATTATTTAAAACAACACACATTTATCACCTCATAATTTCTGGGGGTCAGGAGTCTGGGCATAGCTTAGTTGGAGCCTCTGTTTAGTCTGTCCCAATGTTACTACAGTAAAGGTGTTGGGTGGGGCTGGCTTCTCATCAGAGGCTTGACTGGAGAAGGATCCACTTTCGAGGTCCTCAGCTTGTTAACAGAACTCATTTCTCTGCAATTTCTCTAAAATCCATGGAAGCTTTTTTCTTCAAAGTCTAGCAATGGGGAGACAGACAGAGAGAGAGAGAGGACACCTGCTAGCAGGACAGTTTTATACAAAGTAATGCAATTAAGGGTGTGACGTCCCATCCCCTTTGCCCAGTCTACTGGTTAGAAATTAAGCCACTGGCCCTGCCCACACTCAAGAGGAAGGGGCTACACAGAGGACTGAACATCGGGAGGTGGAATCACGGGGGCCATCTCAAAGACTGTCTGCCGTATTGTCACTTAGATCATCATTCTCTGGTATTCTTTTTTTTTTTTTAAGATTTCATATTTTTAGAGCAGATTAGGCTCACGGCAAAATTTCAAGGAATTCCCCATATAACCCCTGCCCCCTCCCCACCACACACAGCCTCCTTCATTATCAGAGTGGTCCATTGGTTACAACTGATAAGCCTATACTGCTGACACGTCATTATCACCCAGACACCATAGTTTACCTTCAGCCTCACTCTCGATGTTGTACATTCTGCTGCTTGGGCGAACGTATGATGACGTGTGTCCATCATTATGGTGTCGTACGGAGTATTTCCACTGCCCTAAAACTCCTCTGGGCTCCTGCCTGTTCATCCCACCCTCCTCCCAATCCCTGGCAACCACTAAATCTTTGTCCTGTCTCCATAGATCTGTCTTTTCCAGAATGTCATAGAGTCGGAATCGTACAGTAGGTGGCCTTTTCAGATCGGCTTCTTTTGCTTAGTAACATGCACTGAAGGCTTCTCCGTGTGTCTTTATGACTTGATTGCTCGGTTCGGATCAGTGCTGAGCAACACCCACCGGCACCCTTCTGTGGATGGCTGCTTCTCGGCTGGCGGCTAGTGCCTCCCCCACCGTGTATGAAGTCTCCATAGGCACAGAAGCCTGTTTCTGGGCTCTTTTGTTATTGTTGTCATTCCAGTGGTCCTCCTGCCCCTACCAGCCCTCTAAACACACTCCCGTTTGTGGTCGCCAATGCCTGTCATGCTGTTGTATGTCACGGGGTCTTTCCAGACCTCACCCCCCCGGGATGCCTCAGAGCTGTTGGGTAACGTGAGCATCTTCTTCTCTGCTGGTCGTTCCTCCCAGGCCTCTCATCATGGGTCTCCTCTGCCGGGTGACATGGGGGGTCCGGGAGCCGGTGGCCTGTGAGACCCCAACTGGAAGACTCCTGGCCATCTCAGACCCAACACGCCCATGCAGGGCTGTGGCTTGGTCCCACCATGCCCCCCCAAAGGCCCCCATCCGCCATCTTCGTCAATCCACGGATGGACCGTCCCTTCATCCCCTCATGCCGTCACGTCAGACTGTCAAAGTCCGCCGTGTGGGTGTTGACCTCCCTCCGTCCTCTCAGCTGCCACCCTGCCCAGGCCACTGTCACCTCTTGTTTGAGTGTCTTTAGTAGGCTCCCGACTTCCACTCCTGCCCTCTACAGCCAATTCTTCACACGGCGGTCAGAGTAATATTTTCGAAAACATAAATCACTTCCCATCATCCCCCCACTTAAAACCCTTTCCATGGCTTCCCACTGCTCTTGGAATAGGATCCAGATTCCTCAACGTGCCCTCAATCAATAGTGGGCTGTCACCTCCTCTGCAAGTCCATCCATCACCACCCGCCCCCCCCCCCCACCGCTGCCCCCCCTCGCCAGGCCACGGGGATGATCTGATTATTTCTCTAAGGGGGAGACTCTGGGGGTGGTCCAAGTGGTCCAGGGGGGCGGGTGGGGGGAAGGTGCCAAATTTCCGCTCTGAGTGGCAGGACCTGGGCAGGGCCACAAGCCCCAAGGAGGTCAGGTTAAACAGCACTGTTTACGTTAGCCCTCTGCAAAGTGTGTTTTGGTGGCAGGAGAGAGTTATGAATAAGCTCTTAATTCCAGCGAGGGCGTGGGTCAGCTCTCCGACTGTGGCGTTTATTGACATTCACGTCTGCTCCCTTGCCCAGCGCCCCGAGACCGAGGGGCCCGTCTGTGCCCGGGGCTGGTGGTGGCCCCAGCTCACCTGGACGGGGGCTGGGCCGACCCGCCCCGGGGCCTCCTCAGATCGCCACAGGAGCACCGACGTTTCCACTGGCGCCGCTGGGGACCCTGGGGCTGAGCAGAGGGGGACCCTGACCTCAGGCCGAGGAGAGCCCAGAGGCCAGATGTCCCCGCACCCAAGAACCTCAGCCAGGGGGAGGTCGATGGGACGGTTTGAAGATCCGTCACCTGGTCAGGCGGTGTATTTGTGTTCTCACTGGACTGCGGGGATCTTTGGGGCCCCAAGCAGGAGCAAGCTGGGCTCATGGGCCCACTCGCTGTGTGGCTCAAGGCCAGTCGGGTTGCCCTGCTGGGCCTCAGTTTCCCCATCCGCTTTATCGCCCCCTCTGTTCTGGAGACAGAAATGAAAAAGCACAGTTGAAGGCATCCTACAGCCTCACAGAAGACCGCGGCCTCTCTGAAGACAAATTTTTGAGAACGCTTTCTCAAATGGACACGGAAAGCGCCGAGAGGGAAATTTAGAGAGCTTTCTTGAAAGGACAAAACCACAGAGCTGGAGAGCAGATCAGGGGTTGCCTGGGGACGGGGACAAGGCAGGGGATGGGCCCACCTATCACGGGGTGGCACGGAAAAGCCCCTCTTTGGTGATGGGGCACTTCTGCATCTTGGTGGCGGGGGTGGTCCTGGGTACGTATGCATGACATCTAGTTGCCCAGAACCCCCCCCCCCCCACACACACACACTAACACACACACAGGTTCACGTACAAACTGATGGAAACTCAAGAGGGTCCGGTGGTCGGGTGAACATCAGGGTTCCCTGATTTTGAGGTTGTCCTACAGCTATGTGCGTTGGGGGCGTGGCCCCCAGGACCCCGTACTGGTTTTGCGACTTCTTGTGAGTCTAGAATTTCAAAATAAAAAGTTTCAAGACAAAGTTCAGAGAGGGTCATCGATGTGCCCAAGACCACACAGCAAGTCGGGAAGGAAAATGGAATCAGTGCTCAGGGGTCCTGAGAGGCAGGTTCTTTCTACTCTTCCGTGGAAAGATAGGGCGGGAGGGACCTTTCAGCAAAATCGAAATCAGTGAGAAACGGATGGGAGCGGGAGAGAGTAACAGTGGGGTGCTAACAGTAGTGATAATCATGGCCGCTTCTATCGACTAGAAGCTGACCCCCGTCAGGCAGCCTGGCCCACGGCATCACTTACGTTACTCCTGTGCCTTCCTATGCCCTCCGAGGGCCCCCATTGTACAGATGGGAAACTGAGGCACAATCCCGAGGTCACACAGGTGGAAAACGGTTAAAAGCTGGACCTACACTTTCGGGCTCCGTCTTCCGAGCCGGGTGCCTATCACGGGTCCCATCTCCACTGGCCTTTGCCCACAGCCAGCATCCCCATTCGAAAGCCTCGAGCCAAATAATGCCAGCCAGGCTGAAACTCGAGCCCAGGCAGGTCTGCTGTCTGAGAGGGGTCCTGGCCGACATGAGGGGGCACCCACAGTGGGGGTACTGACGACCCCGCTTTGGGGTCCTGGGTAGCCGGCTGGGGGACGGATTGGACACTGGGTGGCCCCTCCCACTTCACGTCCGCCAGGAGCCATCCCGATGGAAGTCAGGGCCTGGGACAAGGAGTGTCCGAATAAATAAAGGAGCCGGTAGCCATATGGTTCTGGTAGGAGGCTATAAACACAGGGGGAGCCACAGGAGGAGAGCCTGAGGTCCCAGGTCCTGCCCTCACAAGCTGGGTCCCTGGGCTGAGCACAGCCCTCTCTGGGCCTCAAAACTCTAGAGGACCTTCCCACTCGGATTCCATACCTCCCCCGGGTGGGGAAGTTTCTAGCTCCCGGGTAGCCTGGCCCGTCCATGCAGGTGTGGCCTGGGTGGCCCTCTCCTGCTGGGGACCCTACAGCGGTGGCCCCGCGGCGGCCATAGCACACTGCCACGAGCTGGGGGGCTTACAACAGCAAACAGTTATTGGCTCACAGCCCTGGACGCCGGGGGTCTGAAGGGAAGGTGTGGGCAAGGCAGTGCTCCCCACAAAGTCTCAGGGACAGATCTTCCCCCGCCTGGTCCAGTGGCTGGTGGACCCGGGCGTGCTTTGGCTCCCGTGAGCCCTCTGTTCTTGCCACAGGGCCTTTGCACACACTGTTTTCCTCAGCCTGGGACACTCCCTCCCCCACTTATCATGGACGCCTGCCTGATCTCCTCAAAGCTGAGATTAACTTCCTGGGAGATGCCCTTTCAGCCTCCCATGTGGGGTCAAACCCGGCCACAAATCCTATAACACCCAGAGCCTCTCCCTTGTAAAAGTTGTCACGGTTTGTGATTTAAGCTTCATCTGTAGGATTGTTTTGATTTGTGTCAGGCGGGCAGGGCTGGCGTCTCCGTCGGGTACATTAGGTACAGTGCCGAGGGCCTTGGCTACCTTTAGAGGCCCACAGACATGTTTTCACTTCCTTTAAAATCAGAAGATAAATACAAATATAATCCAGCCTGGAAAAGGATGCAGCCATAAAAATAACTTTTTATGCCTGTCATGGTGGAAAGGGCCCAGGGCAGGTTCCCAGCATCTGGCACAGACCAGGCACATAGGAGGTGCTCCCTGAAAGTCTGCAACAGGAGGAAGAAGGGAGCTTGGAGGGTCCTAGCACATCACAGAGGATGGGCTCAGAGATCTGGGTTCAAACCTTGTTCTGTTTTGTTTCTTTTTAATGTTTCTTTTTTTTGTTTTTGGAAGAGAGAGAGAGGGAGAGACGGAGCATGAGCAGGGGCGGGGCAGAGAAAGAGGGAGACACAGAATCCGAAGCAGGCTGCAGGCTCCGAGCCATCAGCACAGAGCCCGATGCAGGGCTCGAACTCACAAACCGCGAGATCGTGACCTGAGCCGAAGTCGGACCCTTAACTGACGGAGCCACCCAAGGTGCCCCCAAGTCTGATTCTCTCCTTCACTTGTTCTTGGCCTTGGACAACTCACTTCTCTTCCCTGGACCTGTCGCCCTGTCCACAAACTCAGAAAAACCACCTCTCCTTGACAACATCACACTCGTTCCTTCTGCTCAGGAGACACGCGGCTGTGCAGAACCTGCCCCGGTAGCGGGTCCCGCGAGCGTGGGTCATCGCTGCTGTTTCTCGCGTGGACACTGCCCCAGGTGCCACGCTCAGCATCCATCACACCTTCTTGGTGTTCCCTTGACGGAAAGCAGCTGTCTCTCACAAAAAAGCAGCAGGAAGAAGGTCAACTAGAGCGTGGCACGAGGTTCGTGGGAAGGAAGAGAAGGCAAGACGGACCTCTCTCCAAAACGCCCCAAAGCCCTGATTCATTCTCTGCATTAGGCTGGGCACATAGGAGGGGTGCGGGCAGCAATGAAGCCAGGGTGTGGCGGTGAGAGCCCATGTGTGGTCCCACCCAAACCCCAGGCTCATCCCACCCCTGCTCCTCACTTGCGGTGTGACCCCAGGCAAACCGCTTCGACCTCCGGGCCTCAGTTTCCTCATCTGTGAAATGGGATTGGTATTAGACCTCCCTTGCTGAATGTCTGGGAAAAGCGAATGATGCCCCCGATGGACATGTGCACAGCCAGAGCCCCAGCATGTGTTACAGGGCCAGTCAGAGGGAGGTTGTTTATCTGTTTTAATGAAAAGGAGAAACTCTATTCCACCCCCTATCAGCCAGATCCGAGGACAGTTACACAGCCTGACCTATGACGGGGATGGACATCTCAGTAGGGGCTCAGGAGGGTAATGTAGGAGTTAAAGAAGGAGTAAAGAAGGGAGATGGGAGTGACTCGGGCAGCAAGGACAGGAGGCACCTTAGTTGGGGTGGCCAGGAAAGCCTCAAACTGAGATCTGAGTGACAAGGACCCAGCCCAAGGGCAGAGGGATCCAGCAGAGAAACGGCTCAAAGTCCCCGGGGTGAAGAAGAGCGGGGTGTCTCCAAGGACTAGAAGGAAGGTCAATGTGGCTGCAGCAGAGTGGACAGGAACAAGACTGGTGAGGGCCGAGGTCAGGGAGTTACCCAGAGGCCTGGTCATGGGGCACTTGCAGGCTGGGCCACGCTGGGTTCTCTTACCAGGGCTGGGGGGACGGGGTCTATCAAGAGACCAGGCAAGTCTGAGATCTGCTTCAAGCCCTTTGGTCCTAAGGAAAATAGTCTGGAAGTCACCAAAGTGGAAGCTGGGAGGCCAGGGAGAAGCCTCATGCCATAATACAGGTGACAGATGACGGTACCTGGAAGATTCTGGAAAATATGGTGGAGGGATCTTTGACAGGTGGGTGGGGTTCCGTTGCCTGTTGTGTGTAACAAAGCACCCAAAACGTAGTGGCTTAAACGGTAACCCTTTCATCGCTCGTGATTCTGTGGCCCAGCCGGGACAGCTATCCCATGCTCCACATGGTGTCACAGGGGCCCGCTCATGGGACTGCTTTTCAGCCTGGAGCTGGGTTGGGCTGGAAAGTTCCAGAAGACTCCGCTCACATGCCTGGGGCACCTGAGTCCCCACTAGGCAGCATGTCTCTCCAGCTTCCTTCCACACCAGCCCAGGGACGAAAGTGAGAGCTGTTGGGCCTCTTGAGGCCTAAGCCCAGGACCCCCAGTCACTTCCACTACATTCTATTGGCAAAAGGAGTCACAAGGCGGAGGCCAGCATCAAGGGCAGGGTCGACGACCCCACCTGCCAACGGGAGAAGCAGCGAGCATGAGAAGAGCCGTGCGGCCATCATGGCGGCCATGTTGGCCAACAGCTGGTGCAGCTGGGATGTGGATGGATGGGAGGAACGTTCGGGGCCACTCCTAGGGGTCTGGCTGAGCCACTGGGCAGATGGCGGTGCCATTCACCGAGATGAGAAAGGCAGAGGGAGAGGCAGGCTAGCGGCAGAGTCGAGAAGCCACAGCTATGCTTGGGGTCTGCTGATTCGGAGCCGCCAGGTGGCCCCCCCGGGGATCCACCATAGCAAACGGGGCTGCATGTGGCAGAGGGGGAGGGGCTTCTTCTTTTCGCTCCTTTCTGTACGAAGATGTTGAAAGTTAGGAATGATGAGCCCCGTTCCGGAGAAGAAAGAGTCCGAGGCTCAGAGAGGTGGAGTGTGTTGCCCACAGTCGCCCAGTCGGGATTCAAACGTGGGTTGAGAGACAGGAAGTGTTTGATCGTCTCCCTCTTGTTCACCATGGATCCAAGAGCCTGGGTGGGGAAATGCTGTCCTTCTAGTACAGATAAAACATGGGCTGATGTTTGTCGAGGGCTCTCCACGCACCAGGCGTCGCTAAGTTGTCATTCCAACAGCCAACCCTGTAGACAGGTTGCCTGCATTTTACAAATGGGGGACTGGGGCTCAGAGAGGTGAAGCGACTTACCCAAGACCACACAGCAGGCATGCTTCCGAGATAGGACGAGAACCCAGACCTGTCGGACTCCAGCGCCCAGCTTTCAGCCATTCACCTTGACTGTCCGCCATCTTTGGCCCCACGTGGGGCTCATGACGTGGCGACTCCAAGGACCCTCCCCCGAGAATCTCCACTGGGGTTGGCAAACCACAGCCCGCCATGGGCCAAATCCGGCCCCTCACTGGTCTTTGAAAATAAAGATGTGTTGGGACACAGCCACACTCATTCTGTTACACACTGCCCGTGACTCCTTTCCAGGTCTGATGGCAGAGTTACGTGGCACAGAGGCTGCACGACCTAAGATCGGTACTGTCTGGCCCTTTACAGAATGAGTCGGCTGAACCCTGATCTAGGATAAAGGTAGTCGGGCCCCGGTTTCCCATGATGGAAATGAGACACAGAATGCCCAGACGTGGGAGACCCCCTTTGCTGAAACCACACAGAGACAGAGCCTGGATAAGAGCAGACTCAGCCCCTTACCCATTTAGCTAGCGGAGCTCTCAAGAAACAGTATGCAGCTAGGTGGGACCCAGGTCAAGTACGCCTTGATGGGAAGGCATGGGAAGCCGAGAGAGCCTCCTTCCCTGCTGGAGAAACTTCTCGTCCAGGAAGGAGGGGAAGAACCAACAGGCTTGGACTCTTCTATCCAGCGAGCTCTCAGGCAGCTCTCCAGGCCCCTTCCTTCCTCTCTGGCTCAAGCACTCCTTCCAAGGCTTTGGCATGTTCCAGAAAATGTAGCCTCTGACCTTCTAAGTCACCAGGGCCTTCCAGCCCCCGAGGGAGCCCCGCTGCAGAGACTCGGAATCTAATGAAAAATCGGTAAGAAACCCAATCTGGGGCTATCAGGTGGACCGCTCAGCCCCCGGCCTCCTGGTCCCCCAGATGGGCCGGACCCCTCTTCCCTCTCACGGGGCACATTCCCAGCACCAGTTGGATGCTCCCCGCCGAAAAATAAAAGTCCTTCAAACATTGCAGGGGTTCCAAAGACTTTTTTTTTTAAGTAACCCCCCAAACAGCGGCTTTTCAAGCCACACACAGACTGAATCAAACTCCATTTGTTTCCAGAAGGCCGAGGGGCAGCGGTTTGGAAAAAAGAACCTTCTCTGAAACTCACGGGGAGGCGAAGGCGGGGTCAGAGGGCACATTCCGATTGCTAAGATGCATTGACAAGCGCCCAGGCCCCCCTCGGCCCTGCCAGGAGACCTGGGGAGGGGGCTGCGGCGGGGGCACCAGGGGCCTCCAAAGCAGCCGGCCTCAGAAACGCTCCCCGGAGTTGGCCACAAAGAGTCGAAGGGTGAACGCTCCTCCCTTGCTGGGCCCCCACCTCCTGCAGATATGCCAAAAAAAAAAAAAAAAAAAGAATCCCCAGGTCTCGGGGAAGGAACGGAGTGGGGAGGTTTCGCCAAAAGATTTTTTTTTCCTTTTTGGTTGGTTTGGTTAGTCGAATTTGGCCCCAAAACTGGGAACTGGGTCGGGAACCAATGAACATTGTGAATAAAGCTGGGGATTTTCCATCCGCCTGAGGGGAGCAGTCCTGGACTGGGGGCGTCCTGGTGCGAGTCTAGGCTTGGCCATGGAGGGCTGGGTGACCTTGGACAGCTGGCCTCACCTCTCTGTGCCTCGGTTGCCTCGGCTCCAACGAGGACGTGTCCCCTGGGGTTGGACGATCCACTAAGATGGGGACCAAGGGTGAGAAAGTCCTGCATGGTGACGGCACAGAGCAGCTGCTCCAAGATGCCGACGACAGAGGCTGGTGGCAGGTCAGCAGCGGGGGCTAACAGGGGGCCGAGGGGCTATGGGTACCCATGGGGGGCAGGGAGAAACCCTGACCTGGAAGGAGGGGTGGCTGACAAAGCAACCTTGACCATAAAGTGACTCAAACAGAAAGAAACTCAGAGAGCACTGTGTCGAAATGCCCTTTCCAGAGGGGAAACTGAGTCAGCCACTGACCTCCTGGCATCATCCAACACCCCAGCCGGCAGATTCCTTCTTCTCCTGGAGGCTCTTTGGCCAAGTGCCCCGGCCCCTCCCTTTAAAGATGGGTCAGGCACATCCCTCTCTATAGAGAAGATGGAAGGAAGGGAGGTTTCCTTAAAAACTTAAATGGGGAAAAGAAAGCTTGCCTTTCTCCCCACAAAGGGCAGGAACTGAGCCGGGGCAGATGGAATGTGCGAACCCTAACACAGAAAATAACCTGTCATGGAGAACAAATTCGTGGGGGGGGGGGGGGCGGTGGTGGGGTCCGCGGACTGGGGCAGCCAGTGAGGCTTCAGCTCCCGGGGCCCCACCGGCAGCAAATGCGGGGTGCGTGCGGAGGGACAAGCGAGCAGAAACCGGGGAGGGACTGTAAGCGACGCTTCCTGGGTGTCAGGCCGTCCACCTGTGTCAGGTGACTCGTTGTGCCTTGGAGGGGAAGTCCCAGGCTCCTCCTGGGACTCGAAACCCACCCAGGACGAAGGAGCCGCCTTAACTCCCTCCAGCGAAATTCTCCAGATTGGAAACGATGAAAAGGCCCCGTGGCAGGTGAGGCCCAGCCTGTGGCTGCTCCGGAGGCGTCCCGGCAGGCGTTTTATCCCTGTTCCCCGCACCGGGGACGCGGCCTGGGGCCCGGCCTGGCTCTCTAGACACCGGTGAGCCCCAGAGTCGAGAGCGGAGGCCGTCACGTCCCCGGCGGGTCCTTCAACTCACTGCCCCCGGTCCCCCACAACAAACTTCTGTTCCAACTCACAGGCCTGCTGGACCAAGACGACTCCCTCCGTTCCTGCCTGTGTCCCCCCCCCTCCCACCTCAAAGGTCCTCCTGCCGGAAATCGGTGCTCCCCAGGTGCCCCCGGCCTTCCTCTCTTCTGAAACACCCCCCAACAGTTCTTTCCGGGCTTCCGCGAGTAGAGACAGTCACAGTTCCACACGCGCGGCTGATGGGAGGATTCCGAGGCTCTAAAGTGGATCTGGCTCCTGGGGTGGCTCTGGGGGTGGCTCCGGGGGGCTCAGGGAGGGTGTAAAGACCCCCCACCCCCCCGAAGATTCACACACCAGCTAGAGTGTGAAGGTAACACTTGGACAAACAGCGTCCCCTGTGCACGTAAATGAGCAGCAAAGCCCTCCAGAGCCTGTCCCACAATCCTTTGCAGTTCACACCCTGCCTTCCCTTCATGAGAGCCCCCCGCCCCCCGCTCTTCTCTTGCAAGACAGGGAGGGCAGGGATTCTTATCCCCACTTGACAGGTGAAGAGCCTGAGGTCAGAGAGGACCAGGACTAAGCTGGGAAGGGCACGGGGCAGGAAGCAGAGGCAACCGGGAAGGCCCCAACTCAGGAGCCAGGCTGTCGGGGAGCAAATCTTTGAGCCACTACGGATTAGCTGTGCGACCTCCAGCGGGTGCCTTAGCCTCTCTGTGCCTGTTTCCCGCACAAGGCCGCCTTCTCTTTTTTGGGTCTCAGTTTCCCCACCTGTCAGGCAAGGAGGTAGGGCAAGTGACGCCCTCAGAAACACAACGTCCAGTCTTTGCACCATGACCCCGTCGGGGACCCAGACGCTTTGTGGGGCTCCGGGGGAAACTGAGTCACCCGGCCTCAACCACCCTTCTGCGGCATCTCAGGCCTGAGGCCAGGGTGAGGGGCAAAGGGTTAACTCCCCACAGGCCAGGTAGAGGGAGCCCTGTGTGCTGCCTCCTGACCCCAGTGTCGACAGCCAGACCCCCTAAAGAGAAGAGACCCCGTGTTTGCCTTGGCAGTGGGGGCAGACAGTGGGAGTAATGCACGCTCGGCGGGGCCTGGAAAAGTCGGCTCATCCTGCAGCCAGGCCAGGCCAGCCTTGCTGGGGTCCCCGCTCCACCACCCGCCACCCTATTACCTAAGCCCTGCACAGGACATGACCGCATGGCCCCGGGGGCGAGGGGCGAAAGGCAGCTCAGACAGGGCGGCCATTCACTGAGTCACCCCCAGCCCGGCTGAGACACAGCCCCGAGGGGGGCCTCAGCAGGGACTCTCCCCACCTACACCCTCCCTCTCATGGAGGATGTGGAAGATACGTGCAGGGGGTGACAGGGACAGGACAGACCTGGCTGGTGCCCAGTGGGGCTCCTGGCCCAGAAGGAAATGTGCTGTCACGGTGGGGGCGGGGCAGAATGGTAGCGACTTAGCAGCAGGGGGAAGATTTCCCTCACTGAGCCTGTGGAAAGAGGGCTGCAGGGAAGGCTTCTGGGAGAGCATGAGCTCGTCCAGCCTCGGGGAAGGTCACGGAAGGCTGCAGAGCCAAAGGGACATTTGACCTGGCTCTTGACAGATGGATTGTTGGGCCATCAGACAGAGAGGAGGGAGCACTGCTGGGTGGAGGAGAGGGAGGCAGCCACGGTTAAGCCATGTGGGGCCTTCAGGGGGTTGGAGCACACTTGAGGCATCACACGGTGGTTTTCACTGGGGGAGAGGTTGGGGGCGTAGTTTTCCGTGCGGGGACAGCCACAGCTCCCTCCTCAGGCCAGGCTGTGGGGCACGGTGGCCTGAGCGGCTGGCTCAGCATCAGGCCTCTTGGGGGGTGAGTCTCTGCTCTACTGTGAGACCTCATACCGCTTACCTTGCCTCAGTTTCTGCATCCATGAAGTGGGTACAGCCGGTGAGTTGTAGCGAAAACGGACTGGTCCTGACGCACGGTCGGCCCCCCGGAAGGCATAGCCCTCCCTCAGAAGATTCTGGGTCTCCCTCCCAGAGGCACTGGGTGGGGGTCAGGAGACCTAGCTCTGTCCGCTCCATGGGACCACCCCTCCTGTCTCCCTGGCCCTCCGAGATGGGATTGTCCCCTGACCTCCTGCAGTCCTCACCGCGCTTAGGATGGTTCCCTGGGAGGGAGAACCGGAAGGCGCTTTGTCAAAAATGAATGTCTCTCATTTCCGGGGCGCCTTGTGGGGCTCGGGGCGGGGTGGGGGGGGGACCCGCCTGGGTTCAAGTCCTAAGGCCAATTGCCTTGCCTCCCTGTGCCTGCGTTGATCTGTAAAATCAAGGACGTTGCGATGTCTGCCTCACGGGCTGTGGCGTGGGTCACACGGCCTAGGCCGCGACCACCCACGGGGGTTCAGAAATAATAACGGTAACGCTATTCCTCTGACACTTAGAATTTCTGGCCATGCAGACCCCGGGATCTGATTCAAAGCCTTGTGTCCAGTGTTTTGCCAGCCCCCCGGCCCCCAAGCTGGCGGTAGCCCTGGGCCGGCCCCAGCCCCCCAGGACTCCCCGCAGCTCGACTCCTAGCATCCGAGATCTGACCTCTCGGGCAGGAAAGGAGGCAAAACTATTAGCTGCTGGGGAGATGTGAGCTGGTCTCAGGCCCCGTCCCCTCCCACCCACCTCCCCATCCGCCCACCGCCCCCTTTCACCCCCTACTCCCCCACGGCCCAAAGACCTCTGGCAAGAAATCTGAGCTGCTCCTTTCATCTCTCCCTCCCTTTGTCCTGCCCAGGGTGGAGTTGCCATCACAACCATCTCCTATGCCCGGGAGACCCTTTCCTGAGGCCATCCCTTGGGCTCCCTCCTTTTTGTAGGACATGCGCCAAGGAGATTCCCCTCCGGGACAAGGGCCAGCTTGCTGGGGCTGCACGCGCGACATTCTGGGCCACGGGTAACACGCGCAGGAGGCCTGGGGCCAAACAAGGAAGGGAAAGCACATAAAGAGGACAGAGCGAAAGGCAGTAGGGAGCGGTGTGGACTGTGGCAAAGTGGGGTACAGCCCTGCCTGCAGGAGTTTATTCAGCCCCAGCTGGTTATTGCCATGTAGGAATACGGACCCAGAAGGCCCGCTTCTTAGTTCTCTGAGAGAAGCTGGACGTTGAGATGTTTTTTTAAGAGTTGCTGACGTTTCCAACCTTACAATGACCAAATGAAAAACATCTGAGGACTGGATTTGGCCAGTTAAGGCAGTAGGTGTGAGCTTATTCCAAGTCAGTGTGTCCTGTGGAACAGGAATGCCACAAACAGTCCCTGATTGGAGGGTCCCCTGGTTAAGTACCGCTGGGCAACGAGAAATTCGCAATCCCCTCCGGGAGTCCCAGTGTACATTAACATATTAAAGGCTCTGAAAAGGTCTGCAGGAAAGAGGCTTGATTAAAGTTGTGAAGCTCAGGAGGGATCTGTCTTGAGACACAGCCCCTCCTAGGGCTGTGTCCTCTGCCCTGGGCTCACCATTTCAAAGGTTCACAAGCCCCTTGAGGTCCGTCTAAGCCCTGAGTTAGAAACTTTTTTTTTTCATCTGCTGATCCAACAATAGTTGGAGACCATTCTGGGCCAGGCATGGAGTGAGCTCCAGAAACACAAGGGGGACATGACAGGCATGTGTCCCTGCCCTGCCTGGTGGGGCCCACGGCTGATGGCCCCTCGGTCTGGGTGTGCCTCCACCAGCAACCCCAGCCCTCCCGTCACAGAGCATTAACGCACGCATGAAGCCTTTGGCAGCCAAAAGCAGGGGCTGACGGAAAGTCACAAAGGCCTGGGTCCCAGCCCAGTGCCGTCCCCTACGCACCGCGAGACATCCGGTCGACGTAGGGTCAATGCGTACCGACTGAGCACCCACTGTGTCCAGACACGCATCTCAGTGCCGGGGACACATCTGTGAGAAAGAGAAGCCCTAAGACCCGGCCCTTGCCATCATAAAGCCTGCAGCGCAGAGAAGGAGACAGAGAGGGGCGCCTGGGTGGCTCAGTCGGTTAGGCGGCCGACTTCGGCTCAGGTCATGATCTCGCGGTCCGTGAGTTCGAGCCCCGCGTCGGGCTCTGTGCTGACAGCTCAGAGCCCGGAGCCTGTTTCAGATTCTGTGTCTCCCTCTCTCTCTCTCTGACCCTCCCCCATTCATGCTCTGTCTCTCTCTGTCTCAAAAATAAATAAACATTAAAAAAATATTTTTTAAAAAAAGGAGACAGAGAGGAAGAAACAGGGAGGGGAGGGGTGGGGAGAACAGTGAGGAGAGAAAAAGAAAATAATTGCTTCAAAAAGTGTTTAGGTTTCACGAAGGACACAAACAAGAGACTGAAATAGCAAATGTCGTGAGTCGGGAAACCTACTTTTAATGGGGGGCGGGGCGGGTCACAGGTGTCTCCAAGGAGATGACATTTATACTGAGACCCAAGGGCAGGAAGAAGAGAACCATGAAAAAGCTTTGCAGGTGGTGGAGGGGGGTGCTGCATGGGCAAAGGCCCTGAGGCTGGGAAAAGCAATAAATGACAGAGGAGAATGGCACAGATGAGGCTGGAGAGGTCGGAGGGGCCGAAAGCGGGCAGGGGCTGTGGGCTGTTATGTATCAGTTAGCTGTTGCTGCGTGACAATCAAGGCCTAAACTCGGTGATGCAGAAGAACTCCCATCTGTGATTACGGTTCACACGGCCTGGGGCCCGCTGGGGGCTGGAGGCGCTTTGCCCTACACCGGGCGTGGGAGCGGCTCTGCCCTACCTGTCCCTCATCCTCCTCGCGGGACCAGAGGGCTCGCGTGGACACGTCCTCCTCATGACGACGGCAAAGCATGAGGGAAAGCTGCCAGGCTTCTTGAGCCTTGGACGTGGGAAGTGCCACGCCGTGGCTTCATTCCAGTGAGCCCAGCAAGTCGGCGGGGCCACTTGCAGGGGCGGGGGCCGGGGCGGGGAGGGTGACATCCCACCCGCAGGGGAGGACAGAGCAAGAGAGGGAGAGGTGGTGGCTGGGGTGTGGATGCTGCCTGTCAGGTGCAGGAAGGCAGATGAATTCCAGAGCCCTTTAGGGACCAAATCAACAGAAAAGCGGCGGAAGGGCTGCATGGACGGTTGGAGGAAGGAAAAGGCAGGAAGCAAGCGTGGCTTCTGGGTTTCTCCCGGAGTGACGCTATAGAGTAAGATAAGAGCGAGGGAGGCAGGACAGACTAGGCATGGGGACACCCGCCAGCCGGCTCTGTCCCCCGGCCTCCTCGCCCGCCCGTGCCAGGAGAGGCTAAGGGAGGCACCCCCCACGCCAGGCCAGCCCGGGCCCCTCTTCGCCCCCACCCCAGTCAGAGCCCCGCTTCTTGTGCCCGAGCGCGGTGAGACCAGACGGCCGTGCCGTGATATACGACCCCCATAGCTCAAAGCCGGGCTGCCACCGGAATGATGTGTTGTTACCATCCATCACCCGCCTGACGGGCACCCAGCGCCAGAATTCGGCAGCTGCCCTTCACCGGGACACTTAATTATAAAGGCCTGAAATTTTCCCCACCGGCCTGGGAAATAAAGGCTTTGTTTACCAACGGGCAGTTGGGAGGTTCCCGGGGGAGAGCCGATAGATCAGGGCAGCCTGGCAGGAGCTGTGCGGGGCCCGCAGCCTGGTGTGGGGGGGGGGGCGGGTGCAGAGGCTTCGGGGAGCTGTCACCCCGACCCCCACCGCCACCCTGAGCGCTGGCCTCCAGTTCATCGCGGGAGCATTGATCCCCGAAGCGCTGTCATTTTCTTACCTATGCAGCATTGTATTTGCTGAAGAGGCCAACGTCATTGCTGCAGAGCTCTCGGTTCGAGGCTTTTGGGCCCCGCTTCTGGGTTTGCCAGGCCCTCCGAAAGCTCACTGGGGCTCTTGGATCGTGGGGGTGGTGAGCGGGCACGGCAGAACATCGAAGAAGCCGCTCAGCGTTGCTGCCCTTGAGGGATCTGGGTTCATCTAAGCTCCTTGGCTCTCAAAGTGTGGTTCCCGGACCGGCAGCATCAGCCTCCCCGCCCCCCTCCACGTTCTTGGGCCCCCATCCCTGACCCAGCGAATCACCAGTCCACTGCCAGGTCCTATTCTTGCCTCACAGCCCTTCAGACACTCAGGGCCACCGCAGGCTTAACCTCACGGTCACGATGTGTGGCTCCATACCACGATCTTGAGGTCAAGGGCGGGATCCCACAACCCACCGGCACCAGAACCCCGGTCTGTCCGGCTCCCTGGCCTCTGGGTTTCTTTGTACGAAAAAGTTGAAGATAGAGCAGAAAAGGTCCCCGCCAGGGAAAAGGAGGGTGTCCGAGTGCTGTCAGACCCCGGAGCAGCTGCCGCGGGAGCAGGTAAACCTGGATTTGACCTTTGCAGGTGACAGGTCCAAGCAATGTCTTCCCCAGATCTAATCTCAGCATGTGGGGAGCTCACGGTCAGAGTGGCTCAGGGAGGGCTTTGCAAGCCATCGAGCGTGGCGCAGCCTTAAAGGGGTGGTCCTCTCCTTGGGACTCAGGTTCCCCCATGCTACAACCAGAGGGGACTTACAGGGTCCCCTCCAGCCCTGAGAGTCAGTATCTATGAGTCCTTTTGCACAGTGACAACAACATCCATCGTCAAGGTGCCTGGCACACAACAGGTGCCCATGAAGTACAGAAACCTTCGGAGAGTGATTGCCCCCAAGCCACACAGCGGGTCAGGATCAGAACCCAGGCTTCCCAGCCCCCAGCCCCCTTCTCCCCTCTCCTCCACCTGCTGCCTCCCGCCAGAAATACCATCGTCACCTTGTCTTTGGGTACCCGGCCACCGGGGAACCCGCTGTTTCGCAGCAGCCGGTTTATTGAGCGCAGAAAGGTCAGCTCCCTCGTGAGGGAAGCGGTTGCAAAACATCAACCTCTCACCAGCGGTAGGATCTTAATGATCCGTGCTGTGGATCTGCCCCTGCTCCCCATTCCCAGGCTCGGGAAACACCCCGGGGCCTCCAGGAGCCCGTTGAGTGGGGACTGAGGGGAACCACGTTTCTGCCCACCGCCCACCATAGCAGGTTTTGTGATTCGTGTGGTACTGTCTGCTCCAAACCCAAATGGGGATGCCCAAGGTGGCTGCTGGAGAAAGACGTAGGAATGAGGGTCAGTGGTCACCACAGTGCATCGTGAGCATTGGGTTAACCTTTGCGGGGAGGGGGTGAGAAGGAATGGTGAGAAAAGAAGGTGATCCTGGGGAATTGGTCCTTGGGATGGCCCCTTTTACCGGGTAGGACTCTTGCTATGGGCATCACACAAAACCAAATTCAAATTGTCCTTAAGGGAAAAAAAATGGAGAACAAGATATGAGGGAATGTGGGGGGAGGGGGGGGGGAACGACGGAATGGTACTACATCCCAGTGGTGGTAGAAACTACAGGACTGTCTGTGTTTGTCAATACGCGTAGACCTGTACGTTGAAGAACATGAACTCGACCATAAGTAAGCTCTACTTCAATAAATCTTGCCCTTCTCTTAAAGAACAGAAAGAAACTTATGAACTTCTGCATTGAAGTATCTAGGGTTGGCTACTTTCAGGCAAGGCTTGATCCAGCAACTCAAGGTCTCCAAGGTCCCAGTTCTTCTGCCTTCTGGGGTGCCTGCTTCTCTCTCACCTCTCTCTCTCTCTCCTTCAGCCACATCTAGTAGCTCCAAGGTACTGTGCACCCCCTATAAGACACCCAGAAGTTTCAGGGTCTCTTGACTTGGTAGCAATGTGGCCACCTCCAACCCGGCTATTACTTCCTTAGTCCTCAATCTCAAGTAGGAGAGAGAAGTGTCTCTTTCCTGGAAACCCAAGAAACACCTCCTCGGATCTCATTGGTTCTTGATGGGATCCCCGTAATCTACCCCTGAGCCAATCACTATGCCCTGGGGGTGGAAAAGGCTGACGGGTTAAAGCCTCTCAGGGGCCTCCCTGGAGTGGAGGGTGAGCTCTGCGCTACCCCCACGGGGCTGAGAATGGAACTAGGGAGGAACCCCCACAGCAGCCCCGAGCAGGCATGGGAGGAGGGGAAAATCAAGTGCCCGTTACACCCCCACTTGGGAAACCACCCGCCTGTTACTCATGGAAGTGCCTCCCTTCCTAACAAGGTCTTCACATACGCCCCTTCTGCAGGGACCCTCCCCGGCCTCACTTTCCCCACACGTTCGGAGTTCGCTCAACCAACCTTCACTGCCAGCTCCTCGGAGAAGCCAGCACCTGGGCCCCACCAGCAGGGCTGCTCGCACAGCACCACTTGCTGCTGACATGGGCCCGCCCACACACACCCCCATCCCAGGTGTCCCCCCTGTTTCGTTCCGGAGACCGTGGGGCCCGGCAGCCGCTCCCAGGGAACGAGATGGTTTGTGGCTGAGGACAAAGGAGGGTCTCCGGCCCACGGACATTTCGGACCTTGCGCCCGGCCCCTCCAAAGCAGCACACAGTGAAAAGCAGAGAAACTGAGTCACTGAGCCCCGAAAGGGCTCAAGGTGGGTGTGGAAATACGGCAGGCCTGGAGTCACAGCCCTCGGGCCTCCAGTCTGTAATCCAAAGCCCACCGGCTCTGTGTTTCTGAGCAAGTCACTTCACCCTTCTGAGCCCCGGCGTACTTGCGAAATCAGAGTGATTTGGGCGGGTAGGTCCAAACCAGAATGGGGGCGGCCACCAACATGGAATCCAACCCTAACCACTGATGGCGGGTCAGCCATTGCATTTCAGCAACACAGCGTGGTAGCGACCCCATGCTTCTCTCTGCTGTGCCAGGAGAGAAAATGTTACCTAACTCTTCCACTGACTCAGTCTGGATTGCCCCAGAAGCGAGCCTGGAGAGGAGTGGTTTACTCCGCGTGTGCAGGAAGGCCAAATCAGGGAGCGGCGGGAGGAGTGGAGAAGGCGGTTACCGGGGTTCTCAGTGGGGAGCCCTGGCAGATTGGACACAACACACCGATGAAGGGAGGGAGCTGGGGTATTGATACACCCACTCCTGGCTGTTAGTGGTTGAGGGCTTCCGGAGAGGGCCGATTCCCAGCGCCCTCCTGCCTGCCCCTCCAGAGGGCGGAGCCAGCTCCGAGGGCCAGACAAACCCCCAGACGAAGCGCTATCGGTGCTGGCCATCGGGCAGGGCTGGTTTGCGCAGCAACTCTTCGTGCCAAGAGATACGGGTGGAGCCCCAACGATGCATGCTACACCCTCTTCCCTTCTCCGGGCGGTGAAACGCTTTCTTTATCTTCTTCAAGACCCAGCGCAGAGAAGAACTTCCGCTGTGAAGCCTCCTCCAAATCTCCCCAAGGAGAATTGGAACGTGCCTTACTTCCTGCAATTTTATCTTATCTCTATCACGCACATGGCTTTCATTCGTTTCCCGGAGGTCCCTTCAGAGGTAGCTACGTGCTGGGGGGTGCGGTGCGGGTCTCTGATCGCCTGGCGCGCTCTCACTGCTCCCGAGACCGTGAGGTCTCCGCAGGGGGCGGCCGGGCCAGGTCCCTTTCTGCATCCCCAGGGCCGAGCGCGCAGCAAACACTCGGTTAGTCTTGGCTGATCGGAACTTCGAGGTGAAAAGCGAATCTGATGGTACATGAAAAGCGCCCGGCTTGGTACAAAACCTGCCAAAATAAAAGTTCTGGAGAAACCGTAGTGGACGTGTGGGGACAAGGCGCGTGAGTCCCTCTGGAATACCTCCCCACACCAACGGGCGCCCGCCTCGCCCCAGGCGCTGCGGTGGACGGAGCCTGCGTCCTCTCCCGAGACCCCTGCACGGGAGCTAGCTAAAATCAGACCCACCCCGGCTGCTGCTACTGCTCAAAATTAGTAGGCCTTTGCACTCCAAGATGCCAACAGGTGCACGGACCAAAATAAATTGGTGGCACGGCGGGACTGAAAACTAGATGAGCCCTCTCGGTTCAGACTGTCGTCACCTTTGGGCGAGCCGTCTTCAATAAAGGGCCGAGAAGAGGATGTCCAAGCCCCTCGGGTCTGAAGGGGAATCCAGAGGTCCTGAAAACCTCCTCGGTGCCAGCCCCTGTGCCGGCAGCCTGGTTTGAATTATGCAGCCGGACGCGCACGGTGGTGCTGGGAAAACAGATGGTTTGCGGTTGTGCCACTTCGCAAATGACACACGCACCTTCTTCCGGGGACTTGTCCAAAGGCACCCAGCCGGCAGAAGGCACAAAGGGCTTTGGTCCTCTGCTCCTCACCGGCTGTTCCCGGTTGGATTCAGGGAGCCGAGACCACCCTCACCCATTTCCGGGAGGATCCTTACGCGGTAATCTGAACTCCCGAAGTCGACTTTGCTCCGGTCATGTGACCTGCCCCTGGCCCTCTGATTGGGCGTAGCAAAGGGCCTACCCTAGGGCGAGCTGCTCACTGGTTGGCCAGGGACTCACGGGGTCCGGCCGGGAAAGGTGAAATAGACCACTCAGATTCTTCCGGAGGAATGCACGATGACGCAGAGCACCACGGTCACCTTTTGACTCCAGCTGGTGTCAGGGAGCTGCGGGGGCTGTCCCATTGTATCCTCAACCCGTCTTTAGGCACTGAACCCCCTTTTACAGGTGAAAGCAGCTGTGGGGCAGAGGGGTCACCAGGTGACCCCAGAGACAGATGAAGACGATGTCCAGGGGCCCCAGGGTCTTTCAGGCAGTGTGGGTGTGCGTGGTTGGGGGGGCCACACCGGAGGGAGGTGACGGTCGGGGGTCCAGAGCGGCATGACCCCCGCTGTGGCTGCGGAAGTCGCCCCACCCCTCTGGGATTTCTCGTGCTTTCCAACACCAGAGCCATGTCGGCTCTACCAGGGCCCCACTGGAAATTGTTGTTGACAACAAGACAGACAAAGCCCTCTTGGCCGCCTCAGGCCCCGGGGCCTGGTGGCTCTTCCCGGGGACAGCGCAAGGACTCTCTGTGAGCTCTGGGAGATGCGGGAGGAGCTTCGGATGAAAGCTCTCAAGAGAGTAGATTTTAAGGCTGACTCAGTCGAACGCCATTGATTTCCCTCTGAAAGAGCCAAAATAGCAAGCAGATCCTATTTGGAGTTTCCAGTTGGGGCAGGCACCTCGTGTCAAATCCTGGGTCTTCCACAGAATGACCCTGAGCAACCTCCTCACGTTCGAGCAACATGTTCGAGCATGTTCGAACCGCCTCGAACACGTTCCTCCATCAGTCACGTAGGAGAAATAATGGTACCTTCTGTATAGGTTGCTCCAAAGAAACAAAAATACAAAATCGTCGCTCAGCGAATTGGCCGCTTCTTTGAGCATTTTGCGGGATGGTCTAAAATAAACCTTGGGCCAAGGGTCAAGAATCCTGGCTTCGACTTTTTCACTCAGCCACTGACACACTGTGTGCCTTTGGGCAAGTCCCCTGCCCTCTCTGGACCACAGTGGTCCACAATTCCGTAGTAAAAGTGTAGCCCAGGGGCATCTGGGTGGCTCAGTCTGTTGACCGTCCAACTTTGGCTCAGGCCACACTCTCACGGTCTGTGAGTTCGGGCCCAGCATTGGGCTCTGTGCTGACGGCTCGGAGCCTGGAGCCTGCTTCGGATTCTGTGTCTCCCTCTCTCTCTCTGCCCCTCCCCCACTTGTGTGTGCGCGCTCTCTCTCTCTCTCTCTCTCTCAAAAATAAGTGAACTTCAAAAAAAAAAAAAAAGCGTAGCCCATATTCATTCATCCAGCCCCACTATGAACTGGATCCCGCACTCAACGTGGGAGGTGCAGATGTGAACGAGGCAGAGAAGTGGGCTGTGGCACCCGGGAAGGCTTCCTGGAAGAAGAGGCATCTAGCTGACTTTCTCTCTTAGGAGGGAGCAAGGGTCTCAAAAGAAAGGGAGTCCACCTCCAGGGTTCTCGCGGGTCTGTTTGTCAAATGGCTCATCGAGTCCAAACACAGGAGCGCTCACATCTGCACGGGCATGTGCCCACAGACAGACACACACCCACCAGAAGACAGGGCGCTACAGGCCCAGAGACGAGGTCTCCGGAAGAAGAGGCCTGATTTGAGAGAAAACGGGAAGCAACGCCAAATGGTCCAGCCTCCCTCCGCAGCCCCGTCGTTTCTCCACACTTGGTGAAAATGAGATGAGACGGTGGAGGGCGGGCAGGCGTGTAAAGTTCTGGCTGTTTCCTGACGTCCTTCCCAGCGCCCCAGCGGCTTGGACCGAGCGGAGTTATCTCCTCCCTGGCTGGGAGGGGGCTAGTTGGGAGCCAAAAACACCAAGATATGGGGAAGAAGCATGAAGAACTATACAAACAAGCCAGGCGTGTGGCCTCAGGCCAACCGGAGTGGAGCCAGTAGCCCCAGCCCGGCTCGGCCCAGCCCAGCCCGTATGCGGACTGGTCCCCCCACTATTGGCCATAGAGGCGATGGGGGTCCCACTTTGGGATCTGAGCCCTGCTTCTCGAGTGAGCCTGGGGTGGGGGGGGGTTGCTGGTGCGTGAATCTGAGAAGCAGGAGACTGATGTCTCTCCCTCCCTCCCTCCTTCCCTCCTTCCTCTCCCCTCTCCCTCCCTCCCTTCTTTTCCTCCCCGCATGCTCAGGTCTCCCCAACATACAGGACTATGAAGCCTTTATACCTACGTCTCAGCATCCGTCATTGCCTCCGTCTCTGTCTCACCTTCCCTGTCCCCGTGTGTATGTCTCCAGCGTCTGTCTCGGGGGGTTGGAATCTATTTCCCTCCCAAGCAACTAGGGGGAAGCCGGCAGGAGAGCTGATAAACCCAACCCTACAAAAAAAAGGAAAAAGAAATGCTGTGAAACACAAATTGAAATGAGACGCTGTGTTCTGTCCATCACAGGGACAAAACGGAAAAGATCAATAATATCCTTCGTTAACAAGGGCGGGGGCCAAGAGACACTCTCAGAAACTGTTCTTGGGAGTGAAAACCGGTATTGGGGGGGGGGGGGGTTATTTTTTGGTGGGTCATCTGGAAATACCCACAACAATGTTAAATGCGCCTGCCTACAGACTCAGCGATGTGCCTCCAGAAATCGATGTGCATAAAGAAGGACACGGGTGTGTAAGGGCACAGTGGCCTTGTTTGCACACTGCTGTTTGTAATAGTGGAAAATTGGAAGGAACCTAGGAATTATTTATAGGACACTGGTCAGGGCCCCTGGGTGGCTCATTCGGTTGAGCGTCCAACTCTTGATCTCAGCTCAGGTCAGGATCCCAAGGTCGTGGGATCGAGCCCCACGTCAGGGAGCGTGCTTAGGATGGTCTCTCACCCCCACATCGCCTCTCCCCTGCTCACACGTGCGCGCTCTCTCTTTCTCTCTCAAATAAAAAGTTTAAATAAAAATAAAGAGGACTGGTCAGATAAGTCAAGGTGCAGCCACACTACGGAATATTATGAAGATCTGAAAAAGAGTGAGTGAGATCTACATGTCAGGGCATGGATGGATGTCCATGAAATTAAGAAAGCCCCATGGGGCACCTGGGTGGCTCAGTCGGCTGGGTGTCCAGCTTCAGCTCAAGTCATGATCTCACAGCTCGCGGGTTCGAGCCCCACCATCGGGCTGTTCTGACAGCTCAGAGCCTGGAGCCTGCTTCGGATTCTGTGTATCTCTCCTCTCTCTCTCTCTCTCTCTCTCTCCCCTCCTCCACTCATGCTGTGTCTCTCTCCGTCTCAAAAATAAAGAAACATTAAAAAAAATTATAAAAACTGAAAGCCCCGTGACATATGAGGCAGGACAGCTCCGACCGTGCCACAGGAACCTCCGTGACCTCACGCAGAAAAGGTTTATCTCTCGCTTACACAGCCGCTGATGTGAGTTCGGTCACCCTCCAGGAGAGCTGTCCTCCATGCGGTGACTCAGCAACCCCAGTCCGTGTCTCCCCTGGGGCTCTACTACGTCACAGGGGCCCCCTGCGCCCCACGGCCATAAAAGAATGGGCACAAAGAACCCACCGCTGCTCCGGCATGCGTCACTCTCTCTCTGGAAGGCACACGCTCTGCCTGATGGCGAGCAAACTCGGGGGAGTATGTAAATTTCAGGTGCGCAGGAGACGACTCCGCCAAGGAGGAAGATCCCGTGCAAAGTACGACCCCGCTCACGTGACAGAGTCCAACCATGTTGGGGAGTCCAGACAGACACCTCAGAAAAGATCAGGAAGGACCTACCAAGGCGTTAACATGAACTGATCTCTTAGGAGGGGACTCGCATTAGGATGAATGGGTTGGGGCCTGATGGTCCCAGTTTCACTCCACACTCATTCGTGTTGATGGAATTTTTGCCAGCAGGTACCGTTCGTTAAAACAGAAAATAGGGTGAGGCACAGGGAGAAACTGCCTCTTTTCTGCAGGGCAACCGCCTCGGTTTACTGATCATCGATCAACCACCTCGTCGATTATTTTCTTCTCTTTTCCCGATGACACAAGAGAGATGCTCTCTGCCCTGCGTAAGGACAACTGGATCGCCTGGTAGACATAGCCGGGGGCAGGGGTGGGGGAGGGGTGGCCCAGTCTGGGTAGGTTCCTGGAATTTCCACTTTTCCCAGACTCGGGAAACCAGAACACCACCCTGCAAGACACAGGACCAGAACACCACCCTGCAAGAGACCCTTCCACAAAAGCAGAACAAAACAAAACAACAAAAAAAAATGGTCTAGGGATAAATTAGATTTGGGAAAGATTGCCAGCCATGTCCGCCCTTCCTACAGTCTCCTGAAGTCAACCAGTGCGCTGAAGGCACTGACAAGTCCCGCGGGAAAGAAATTTACTAAATGTTGTTACATCCAATGTTTCTCAGTTTGACTGGAGCACCTTTGTTCTGTTTTTCATGGCGCACAGTTAAAGGGCCCCTGCCCTTGACTCAGAGGATCACAGAGTGACAACATTCCTTGCAGGTTTTGTAACCATCCCCTTTTTTTGGTCGAGGGGTTTTCTCCGTGCTAGGCACTGAGCTAAAAATGTATACGTATATTCTCATCTTGTTCTCACAAGGCAAATGCAAAGTTGTCTCCACTCCATATATGAAAAAAAAAAAAGAGTCTCAGAGAAGCTGTCACTTGCAGCAGTGAACATTTTTACCTGCCTAGCATCCTTTCCCCTCGGTTCCAGTCAACGGTATCACTGTTCTCCCTTTGGAAGGGCCTGCCCTCTTCTCCTCCAGGTGCAGTGGCTGGGTCCCTCGTGGCTTAGATTGGTCCCTGCTCCCCTCCTGTCAGCCAGTGACGGGTTCTAGAAGGTGCATGGAATCCAACCAAAGCCAATGCAACAAGACACGTTCGCAGGAGATCTGCCTGTTCTCGGGAGTTGAAAAAGGTGAAGAAATTACATCTTGGAGCCACAGAGTCATCTTGCCATCATGGCGTGCACCAGTGAGATGATACGAATGACGCCAAAACGGCAGAAGGCTAGAGAGGTGGAGCATTGGAACCCTGGTCCAATTGGTCATCTGGATCAATCCATTCCTGAAGGCAGTTCCAAATACTGCAGCCAATATAATCTTACTCTTCCCCTTTTGTGGGTGTTTTTGTTGTTGTTGTTGTTAGGTTTTGTTTTGTTTTGCTTAAGCCTTTTAGAGGCTCTTAGGGGCTTCTCGGGACTTAAACCCAGATCTTGTAAATTCCAATGCCCACCCCTTTAGCCAACATATAAGGTGCCCTGTTCTGGGCGATGGAGTCAGAAGGGACTTAGATATTGTTTGACCCGAACCCTTTCATTTCACAAATGAGGAGACTGAGAACCAGAGAAGTCCCGTGACTCCTCTGACGTCACACAGCAAGCCCAGCTTGGAGCCCATATGGCTGTCTCCACACCTCCAATCGGTCTGCAGAGCTCCCTCTCGCACTTACCTGACCTCAGTCCCTCGTGGGGCTCGGAGGCTCTAGAATGTCAGCATCGTTTCTAATTTTGAGCGGATGATGACTAAGGCCCACCCTGGTAACCTTGGCTGTGAACTCTGTCTTGCACCATTTGTTACCAATAGCAGTTCAAGTGCTGACACTCGAGAGTGACTGAGTTCCTTTTTCATTTCATTTAGCGTGGATTCTAATGACATCATCCTCATCCGCCTTCCGGTGGGTTTTATCCAGGGAGAGGGAAAGCCAGGGGGCTGCAGCTGACTGGCCGCAGGACTGCATGAACCCCACAACTCGTCCATTCCAACCCTTGGGGCTCCAAGCCTCGATTTCGTCCCCCCGCAAAACGGCGATAACACCAGCACCCGCCACGCAGGGTGTTGCGAGACTCGAATGAAATCTGGCACGGGACAGCCAAGGTCACGGTGGCGGGAATGCCGTTGTGTGAACGCCAATCAGCATCCTTCTCATCGCCACGGGAGGGGGCCCCGCCTGGTGGGGTCGAAAGAGTTTGGGGCTAAGATTTCGGAGGCGCCGGTGCTGACCCCAGCGCCGTCACTCATGTCTTTGGACCCTAGAAAAGTGCCCTCCACGCTGAGCCTCAGTCTCCCCAAAACATGGAGTGAGACCAAGACTCTAAGAATCTTCCTGCCCCAACATGCGGATGGCCAGCTGGAGGAACAGCATCCAGCTGATGGCTGGGTTTCCTTAGACGCTCATTGTGCCAGGACCCGTCCATCCATTAGCTCAGTAGCCCTAGTGGGGCGGGTCCCCACCCCCCAATTTGCAGAGGAGGAAAGAACCAAGACAGAGACTCTGGAAGACTCACGTGGGCAGTCCCAGCCCCCACGTCCAACCCTGGACGCATTCTTAAGCAAGCACCCTGGACTCTCTTCCAAGCTTCAACAAGGCTCTTCAGAGTGTTTTCTTTGTTTCCTTGGAATGAGAGTCCCTCATTTGCCAGTGGGGAAACCCCAAGTCCAGAGGTCTTGATTGGCTTAAACCCGGACCCAAATCACTCGGACACAGGGAAGGAGCACCAAGTGGGACGCCAGGGCTCCTGGCTCCCGAGAAAGGATTCTTTCCACCAGACCACGTTTCTCTCGGATTGAGAAAGCCCTTCTCAGCTCTCTGCAAACAGCAAGCTGTCAGAGATGTTTTGAGAGGCAAGGGGAATTTTGTCTCATGACTTCCGAGACCAGGACGTAGGAAGAACTTGACTCTGAAACCCAGTCATTCTTGCGCTTCGATACCGGCCACCTGTGACGTCTAGAATCACCCAAACTGGCCACTGGGATGGTTCTCAGGGAAGAAGGGAAAACGTGTGGGTGCGGTGGCCAAGAACAGATCCAGTTTGTGGATCTGTGCTAAGAGCTGTGTGGCCTGGGGCAAGTCACTTGACCTCTCTGAGCCTCCAGCTTTCCACGTGTTGTCTCCTCACCAGGGAGATCACAGCCGGCTGTGAAGCTTGAAGTCACCAGACGGGTGTTTTGAAGAGTGAGGTTGGTCTGGAGGAAGTGCTAGGAAATAAGGTCTCCAGAGTATTGTTAATGGGAAAATGCTACTGCAGGACATTGTGGTGTGACTGTATTTGTGGAAGGAACTGGAAACTTTGCCTTCTCCCATCTCCTCTTCCCTTGTGGTGGATTTTGCACCGATGCCTACAATTCTCACCGTCCCGGCATGCATGCCCTTGGCCAGGCGACCTCACGGTGCCCTCCCCCTCCGATTCGGGCTTGCCCATTGACTTGCTTTTAGCCAATGAGATGCTAGCAAGCATCATCCGAGCAGAGCCTTGAGACACGCTCGTGTGTTTCGTCCAGGCTTTTCCGCTCCTCTGCATTTGCCAGGGGCATATAGCCTGCTGACAGAGGAGGGACGAGGAAGCAGAGCCAAAGCCATCCCAGATCAACCCACAGCTGGCCAAGCCCTGGGTATGTGAGCTAGCACAGCCGAGATCTGAGCAACTGGTCAACCACACCCCGTGTAAATCACTAACTTGCAGACTCATGGGTGAAATAAATGCCGGTGACTTACATGACTTCATGTTGGAATGGCTTGTTACACAGCATTATGTGAAGATCGGTGACTGATACACTATCAACCCAATTCTGTTAATTCTATCGTGTGTGTGTGTGTGTGTGTGTGTGTATACCTTGATTCACCTCTCCTCTGTTCTCACATTCACCCTATCCCAAGCCCACATTTCTCTCTCCTGGATTTCTGCAACAGCCTCCTTATTCATCTGTCCCCAACAGATTCTTGGCCCAACAGATTCAGCAACCTCGCAGGGCCTCCTTGGTCACGCAGCTGACCTCTTTGAGTTTCAAGTGCATGAAATGAAAATCCTCAAGGGTTAACCTCAAGGTGCTTCACCACCGGTCCCAAGCAGACACCAAGAGGTCCGAAGACAGCCCAGCATGGCAGCCTTTTAACCCGGATGTCAGCCTGATGCAGCTACAGTGAGGATCTATTACGTAAGAACGTAGGCTCTGCCCACAGAGAGGAGGGTAGGAACTACACGTCTCAGATCTGGAAACAACTCTGGAATCGGTGTCCAGCTTCCTCATTTTAAAGCCAAGGAAGCTGCGGCACAGAGAGGGGAAGCAGCTTGCCCAGAATCACACAGTGACCGGGAACCCGACAGGGGGAGAGGGGATGTCAGGGCCACAAGGCAGGGTGCTCGTGGGTTTTAACACTGCTGCACCGCAGCAGCCAGCACAGGGCTCCGCTCACACCTGTTAAATGCACGACCCAGAGTATAGAACCTTCCTTCCTGTTGCCGCATCCCTTTCTGGCCCCCCCCCCCACAGATTTGCCCCCACCCTGAACTAGGTAGGGGATGGGGAAGGTGCTCCAGCAGCCAGCAGGGGAAGAAAAGTCTGGCCTTGTCGGCATCCATGGACACACCCTTCTGTGTGATGATTCAGTCCGCAAACCTTGACCCCACCTGAAAGGCACAGGCAGAGCTGATCAGAGGCCCCGGGGGCACCAGGAAGAACCCAAGATGGGCGGTGCCCCTGTAAGGAGTCCGTAATGACAAAGGATCCTAGTTCAAACTCTGGCTTGGCCACAGGAGCTGGGCTAAACGGCTATACCCTGCTGAGCCTCTGTTTGCTCATCTGTGCAATGGAGCTGAGAGGACATAGCCCACAGTAGACACTCCGTAAATATTAGGTCTCGCTGTTACAGCGCTGAGACATCGGTCATCTCCTTTCATTCTGGTCATTTAAAAAGTGTGACTAGGGGGCACCTGGCCAGCTCAGTCGGTTAAATGCCCGGATATTGGTTTCGGCTCGGGTCGTGATCTCATGCTTCGTGGGTTCGAGCCCCCCAGCGGGGTCTGTGCTGGCCGTGCAGAGCTTGCTTGGGATTCTCTCTCTCCCCCTCTCTGCCTCTCTCCTCCCGTGTTGTCTCTGTCTCTCCCAAAATAAATAAACTTAAAATATATGTATATATGTATATATACTTATATATAAACTTAAATATACTTATATACTTAAAATATATGTGTATATATGCATATATATGTATATGTATGTATGTACATAATATATATGTATATACGCATATATATACTTAAATAAACTTAAATATACTTATACACTTAAAATATATGTGTATATATGTGTATATATAAGTATATATGTATATACTTATATATATACTTAAACTTAAATATACTTATGTACTTAAAATATATGTGTGTATATGTGTATATATAAGTATATATATAAGTATACATATATATAAGTATATATATATACATATATATAAGTATACTTATATATATACTTATATATACACATATACACATATATTTTAAGTATATAAGTATACTTATATAAATATATATATATACTTATATATACACATATATACACATATTAAATAAACTTAAATATACTTATATACTTAAAATATATGTATATATGTGTATATATGTATATATGTTATATATATATTATATGTATATATGTTATATATATGTATATATGTGTGTATATATAGGTTATATATATTATGTATATATGTATATATATATGTTTTATATATATATATATATAATATATATATATATATGGGTATGGATAGAAACAAAAAGACAGGCTTTGAAGCGTCCCCCAACAAAGATATCTGAGAGGGGGCTCTGGGGCCCCCTTCTCCCTGAGGGTGTCCAGGGATGGGAAACCCCCTTCCTATACCCTTCCAAGCCCTAATAGTCTATTTGGCTGAATCTTTTTTTTTTTTTTACTTTTTTTTCATTTATTTTTGAGAGACAGAGCATGGGGGGAGGGGCAGAGAGAGAGGGAGACACAGAATCCGAAGCAGGCTCCAGGCTCTGAGCCGTCAGCACAGAGCCCGACACGGGGCTCGAACCCACAAACAGTGAGATCACGACCTGAGCCGAAGTCGGACCCTTAACCGACTGAGCCACCCAGGCGCCCCTGCTAGATCTATTTTTTAGCACAAAATATCCACCATCCAGGATGACCTCTGGCCAGATGTGGTCGAAAGAGGTGGCTTGGCAGTGAGTTGAATATATATATATATATGTATATATCCATAAATTTAAAAAAAAGTATCCTTTTTTTGTATCCTATACAGGAGGTGGAGGGAGGACACATCCCCCCTGGACCTCCAGGTCGTTCTGGCTGGACCCAGGGCCACCCCCCCCCAAGAGTGGACCAAGAAGCGGACTTTTAATCAGCCCCTGGCACCCTGGAGACCCAAGTTTGAATTTTGGAGCACCCCTCTACTGAGTGACCGAGGGCAAGTCACTGTCCCTCTCTGAGCCTCAGTTTCCCTCTCACATGGGAGGCGTGGCACCTGGCTGGCCGGGTCCTGGTGAAGGCTAGACGACAAAACGAGTGGGGAAGCATCTGCTAAACAGTGAGTCTGTGCGCATGAGCTTGCACACCAGGAAACAAGGGGTTAACCGGAGGCCCTTCCAAAGCAAATAGAGCCAGTCCTGACTCAAAACAGCCTGGGAGAGGGACACCCCCTCCTCCCTGCCTCCCCTCCCAGGCCTGGCTGCCTTTGTGAAGGCTCCCCTTCTCCTCCCCCCACGGAAGTCCTCGGGATTCTGCCTTTCCTGTTCCTCCCTGCCACCACCATCCATGCCATTCCCAATCTGAGGGTGGAGGTATCAGGGCTGCTACCAGCTTGAGCTGGTCTCCCTGCCTCCCGGACTCTCTCTGTCTCCCCAGGCCGAGGCCACCTTCCCCCCTGCCAGGGAGCCCAGCCTCGTTTCCTCCATCACTCTGTTGCGGGAACATCCGGCTCTGTTGACATTCCTGCAGCCTTCGAGGGTGGGGATGCCCCGGAAATGCACACACTGAACTTCACCCTGAAGTCCCCGCAGGGGGAATCGACAGCAGGCAAACCTGGGTCTGCCCCTCCTGTGTGGCTGATAAGAGCCCCTCGGGGCCACCGGGTGGGTCTCGGGAGACCCGGGCTGGGAAGGGTGCCCGTCAGCTGCCCGCTGACGGGTGGCCCGTCTCCACCTGCACGCTTTCTTGCTTCGATGACATTTTCCAAGACGAAAGAGACTCTGGCTGTTAGAATCCCCGCCCCTCTAAAGCCAGCACAGGCTGGGGCTCATGACTGAGCCTTTAGTAATAGTAACACACAAATAGTTTATCGATCCCCGCCTGCACCCCCGTCCCCTTCCCTGGGCCATTTCTATAAAATCTCCGCTTAATCTACACGACAGCTCTCAAAGAGGGTAACGCTCTGCCCAGTTTTACAGATGAGGAAACTGAGGCTTAGCAAGTTGAAAAATGCACCCGATTGTGTCGCTGTCTACAGAAGAAAAAGGGAAGGGCAAGTTCGGCTTTCTCGCCACCGTCCTCCTCAGTCGTGAGCGCCAAAAACAGACAAGCAAAATGTTTTTGCCAGGGCCAGAAAAGCTTCTAGTCTGCACCAGGGGCCTGGAAAGGAGTAACCTGCAGGTGCCTAAGTTAATGCAGACGGTCTGCCCAGGTAACCTTGGGGTCCAGAGTTGTCTATTCCCTCATCATAAAAGTGGGTTTTTTTTAAACGATCTATGCGTGGGATGCTTTATATGGACAATGCACAAGGCAGTATGTCACCCACGCAGTCATATGCAAGGTGGGTCTGACCTGCCCATTTTACAGACGAGGAAGCTGAGACCCAGATCAGGGAAACCACTTGCTTGCGGTCATAGGCAGTTAGGCAGATCCAGAAGGAGCCTTCAGCTCCTTGCCCCTGAGCCTGGATTCCACAATGTAGACCGGCTATGTCTACACCAATGAATCTTCGGTAAGCTTAGAAACCCCTGGAAGCACTTGTTACAACAGACTGCTAGGCCCACCCTCTGCGTCTCTGATTCAGAGGGTCTGAGTGGACCTGAGAATTGGCATTTTTAACAAATTCCCAGGTGATGCTGATACTCCTGGCCCAGGAATCCCCTGCGAGGAGGTTGACGATCACGGTGGCCTGTCAGGCACTTTGAGAACTTCAGAAAAACACATTTTGTGGCACTCGAAAGTCATTCCACGTAGCCTATTTCAAAGGGGTCATCCCGTTTTGCGGCTGGGAAAACCGAGGTCCAGAGAGGGACTGTGCCAGGGCCAAAGTGACATGGCCGAGGTTGTGACTTGGTCCCCAGGCAGGACTAGCTACATAATATGCCGGGCCCCGGGCAAAATGAAAATATGAGGCTCCTTGTTTAAGAACGTATGATAAGTTATGGGGCGCCTGGGTGGCTCGGTCCGTTAAGCGTCTGATTCTTGATTTCAGCTCAGATCATGATCTCATGGTTCGTGAGTTCGAGCCCCACGTCGGGCTCCATCCTGGTAGCATGGAGCCTGCTTGGGGTTCTCTCTTCCTCTCTCTCTCTCTCTCTCTCTCTCATTCTCTCTCTGCCCTTCCCCCATCTCTCTCCTCCCCCTCCCCAAATAAACTTTGAAAAAAAGAATGTATGACAAATTTCAAGACAACAGCAGAGCATTAAGCAAAGCGGGGGCCCTTCTGAGCACAGGGGCCTGGAGAATTGCAGAGGTCTCTGGGCCCGGAGCTGTGCACCCTATACCGAGTCCCCAGGGAGGCGTCAGCAGGATCTGATCTGTCCCACAGGTAAAATGACCGGGGCAGCCCCCCTGCACTGGATTTCAGCTTGTGTGTGTGTGTTTTTTAATGGTTATTCATCTGGGGGAGAGAGAGCAGGGTAGGATCAGAGAGAGAGGGAGAGAGAGAGAGAATCCCAAGCAGGCTTCACGCCGTCAACACGGAGCCCGATGAGGGGCTCGAACCCATGAACCTGTGAGACGATGGCCTAACCCGAAATCAAGAGTCGGATGCTTAACCGACTGTGCCATTCAGGCACCCCCCCATCCTTGAGCATTTTAGAAAGTTGTGTGGGCAAAGCAGAAGAGCCAGCTGGGTAAAAAGCGGGGGAAAGTCTTTTAAAAGTCACAGACCAAGGAGATGCAACACTAAGGACTCATTGAAGGTTGGCGTGAATTTTCCAGAAAGAATTGAAGGTGGAGTATGGCTTAAGTTGAAACGTCTGGCCCCGGACAGCCTGAGCCCGGTTCAAAACCAGCCATGTGAGGAGGAAGAAAGGGTGCTAGCATCCCCCATGAGACAAGACCCTCCCGCTGCCCTCCTCCACAGGGTCCCCAGCTGCCCCTGGGCCTTCTCCTCCTCCCACAGGAGACACCTTTGTGGCCCAGGCTCAGGTGACAGGGAGAACGTTCCAGGCTTTAGTGCTGGAGCTGTAAGGGAAACCAGCACATTGCAGCCGATTTCCAGGGGGAGGGTGGACCGAGCTAGCAGCCTCTTTCCAGTAACTCCACCAGGAGAGGAAGAAAGCCAGAGGCGGGACAAGGAGGAGCTTGTTTGTGCCACCAGGCCATGTGTGCATGTATCTGACACGCATGTGCTTATGGCCACATTCTGTTAACCATGGGTATCGGAGGAGGGGGTGGGAGAGAGAGGATGACCTTAGTCTTTGACATGAAACCCTCCCCACTATCTGATTTTTTTTTCTAAAAACACATACATTTTGGACATCTCTGTTAAACTTTTTAAATCTTGTCCATTAAATGGGGTGCCTGCGTGGCTCAGTTGGTTAAGCATCTGACTCTTGGTTTCAGCTCAGGTCATGATCTCACAGTTTGTGAGTTCAAGCCCCACGTTGGGCTCTGCGCTGACAGCTTGGAGCCTGCTTGGGATTCTTTTCTCTCTCCTCTCTGCCCCTCCTCCAGTTGCGCTCTCTCTGTCTCTCTGTCTCTCTCTCAAAAATAAACAAAATTTTTTTTTTAATTTCAATAATAAAAAAATAAAATCTTGGGGCGCCTGGGTGGCTTGGTCGGTTAAGCCTCTGACTTCGACTCAGGTCATGATCTCGCGGTCCGTGAGTTCGAGCCCCGCGTCGGGCTCTGTGCTGACAGCTCGGAGCCTGGAGCCTGTTTCGGATTCTGTGTCTCCCTCTCTCTCTCTGACCCTCCCCCCATTCATGCTCTGTCTCTCTCTGTCTCAAAAATAAAAAAAAAATTAAAAAAAAGTTAAAAAAATAAATAAATAACATAAAATCTTTTCCATTAACTAATGAATGGAGACACAGAATGTGGTCTATCCACACAACGGAATATTATTCGGCCGTAAAAGGAAAGAAGTCCCGATTGAACGTGGATGAACCTCCAAAACATTAAGCCAAAACCAGAAGGGCCACGCAAGGTATGATTCCATTTGTATGAACTAACCAGAATTAGGTAAACCCAGAGAGGGAAAACAGAGTGGTGGTTGCTAGAGGCTGGGCCTGGAGGGGGGAGGGGGAAGGAGAATGTGAAGTTTAATCTCCAGGCTGTTCGGTGGGTGCGGGGTTTACTTTTAGGGTGAGGAACATGTTCTGGAACTAGGGGGGGTGGTGGTCCAACCGCTGTGAAGACATGAAATGCCACGGAGGTGTTTGCTTTGGGATGGTTAATTTCATGTCGTGTGAATTTCACCAACCACTTTTGGTCAATTAACAGGAACGGTGGACACTCGGGGGGCACCACTTGGGAAGCGTGCTCATGGCGTCTGCTGAGGCTGGGCTCGCACCTGCCCGGGGTGAGAGCCAGCAACTGTGCCTCGAGGCAACATACCCAACAGAAAGCTGTGCCCGGGCACCGGACCCCCCAGGACAACACTGACAACCGCTCTTCACCAGACCCCCACGCTGGAAACTAGGCAGGTGCCCGGCAATGGCAGAATGAGCGAAAGGATGAACCGTGGAAGTTTCACAGAACGGAAAATTCCCTCCAGCAATGAAAAACGGCAAATGACCGAGACCCACAGCAGCACGGGTGATGAAGCTCGCAGCTGCCGCGTGAGCCAAAGAAGCCAGGCACAAGGAACGCACGCTCCATTCAGGAGAAGAAGTTCAAGAACAGGGGACATTACAAGTCAAGATAGAGGTTACACCTGCTGGAGGGGCACGGCAATGAGGAAGGAAGAGTGTTCTCGTGGATGGAGTGTTTTTGAGTGATCCCTGTGAGCCGGGCGACACGTCAGGCGCTCGGTGTGCTTTGAATCCTCCTGAGGTTTTATACCCATTTCACAGATGAGGAAGCTGGCGCTCAGAGGGGTGAACCCTTGTGCTCTCGGGCAAGCGAGGAGCCACGTGGGAAGTGGAGGTTTGAATGTAGCTCTGCTTGGCTCCTAAGCCTGTGTGCCTAAGTCCTGTGTAAGGACTTAATCAAAGATATATCGGGGCACCTGGGTGGCTCAGTCG